>NW_025335889.1:9456207-9511885 GCF_004798865.1 Varanus komodoensis
GGAGGAGGAGGAGGAGGAGAAATCTAGAGGATCTTGCCATGAAAGGAGACAATCTGCTGGCTACCTCCTTTGACTAAAAATCACATTGATTTCACCTGACAGTTTGCCATTTGACAACTGTCAAGAGAAAACCAAGGGAAATTTAAGAATCTTTGCAGACTGTCTGAGTCAAGGGGTGTTGAAGGTACCTGCCGCACTCAGGCAAAGCTTGTCATTTCAGAACTGCTTAAGTGTGCTCTTCTGCACTTATGTAAGTTTGATGAAACTATTAATAGATAAAAACGCATGGAAAAGTGCACAAAATACTTGTGCTAAAAGCTGTAATTTAATAAGGAGAGATGCACCAGTGACGAGTCCTCCAATGTGCTGCTTGCTGGTGACTCAGCAATTGCAAATAGCAATCCTGGGGGAGGGCAAAATATCTCTCAAGTGGCAGGCAAGCTGGATCCTGCCACTGAGTCTCCTGGGTCTTATGGGGGTCCAAGGGAAAAGCAGGTGTGGGACAGCTCACAGTGAGCATATTTTCCTGCCAGGCATTCCGTGGGTCACTGCATGAACAACCCAACCTACATAGCTTATTTGCAGTGTGGATCCTCATGATGTTTGAATTCACCCACTGTCCGTTTTCTTTTCCTTCCTCACACCTGCCTGACTCCTGCATGTTTGAAAAGTCTTTCTTTTTTTCTAGGAAAAGACCTAGAATCTGGAGCCCTGATTCCCTTCCCAGGGACCATACTGCTAAGAGAAGTGGTGAATTTATCCTGCAAATGTAATTCTCAAGTGATAAATAGAGCTGACATTTTGTATGAATCTGGATACCTGAATGTAAGGGAAGAAGTGCTGCTAAGTTCTGTGTGACCCACCTGGCATTAAAAAATATATATTTATATATTTTAATTATATACCCACCTGGCATTAAAATGGCCTCCTTTCCCCTCCCATGATGTCTAAAGTCATACTTACCAATGATGCTGTGATATCACCATACTGCACATTTCCTTACCCCTCTACTGCTGGAGTACTACAGCATCACAGGCAAGCACCAGCAAATGTTATAGAGCAGGAAGCAGAGAGCTTTCACACAGCTGCTCTTTCCTCTAATGGATACACAGTTAATGTCTTGTCCAGTCTGAGCCTGAATCTTGCAGCTTGAGGCTTATTTAATGCTTGATTGGATTTATTTTACTCTTTTCTTTTCCAAATGCTGAGTATGGCTCTGCATAGGGTGGAAATAATGATGCAGTATCCTCTTTCCCTAAGCTGCCAGGACCCCTGGGCTGTGCAAATTGGGAAAAGCAGTTTATTTTATTTTTTTTAAGTTCCTTCTATGAAGAACAAGATTTCTGCTTTTGCATTTTCTGCTGCCCTAGCTGCTTGTCTTACTGTGAGGTCATATGAGCTGCCTCTGCTGATTCAGGGACCATAATGAGCCTCAGGGGAAGGGAAGGGAAGGGAAGACAAAGTCGGGTTTGTTTTCGCAACCCCCTAGATTCTTCTAGCTAATTCCCTTGTGTTTGTGCTTGGTCGGAACCATGGGTTCCATTGCCAAGAACATTGTCATGGTTGTTGTTGCTTTAAAAAAAACCTGAGAGTGAAGATGGCAAAGCAAACCCACAGTAAAACAGTGGTGAAGCAATGAAAAGAGAGGATGGGATATTTCTGCCCATCAAAGAGCTTAGCAACTGTTCTGTTTTGCAAAGACCCAATATGGAACCCACCTCAGAAATAATATGGAATAGAAATGATATTTTTCCAGCTGTATGTCCCAGAGACGTGATATGAGTGAAGATATAACTTATGGCTGTTGTTGAGAGAAGACATTTGCTTCTAAATTTTTCTGGTTAGTGCAGAAGTGGTCCACTATGCTTTTTAGTTTTGCTATCTTTGTGTTGCTGGACCAGATGCCATGAAGCACTTTCTCATGCTGCAGGGGAAAAATAGACTATCTAGAACATATGGGGAGTGTACATATTCCTAATACCACCACTGTCCCTTCCAGAAAGTATAACAATACAGGGTGGGTTTTGTCTAGTGACATAGGAGTGAGCCATGCTGGTAAGCAGAACTATGGGTGGAAACAAAACAACCATGTAGATTAAGAAGGATATTTCAGGTATTTTGCTATGTATTCTGTCATAATCCATAGTATCTAAGCAGAATATAATGCATTGGATTCAGATTTAGTCATGGTTAAATGTCCCATTGAGAATTACCAAGTTTAGATCCAAGTCAAGGTTCTGTTTCTCACATGTGAAGAAAGATGTGTTGTGCTGTTCATTGAAAAGCATCATGTCTTGCTGAATAGAGAAGTGATAAAATAAGTATCTGAGATGTAGTGAACTCAATATTCTTTCTGTAGTTCAGATCTTAAGGAGCAACTAACTGCAAATTTTAAAAAGGTCATTTTATCAAACTGTGACTGTATTCCACAAGGTTTGATAGGATGTGCTTCCCTGGTGAATATGCATAGGATTCCAGCCCAGCTCTGGATTTCTATCTGTAGCATTAGTCCATAGCCACAGGCCTTCTTACTGCAGCTTGTACTGTATTAATTAATTCTTATTTGATTCTTATTTGTTTTGGACACAGCATATGGACCCCCTCTATATTAGTATATTAACTTTATTAATGCTATTTTAATTGTTCTAAGGAAGCCACAGCCTTGAACCTGGAAGAGCTGAGTGGAACTGTCATGGACCAGGCAGTTTGGAGGGCTTGCATTCATAGAGTTGCCATAAGTCAGACGCGATTTGACTGCACATAACAATAACAACAACTAAACTACCGTGACTACGGAAATAGCAAGATAGCAATTATTAAATGAAACACTTTTCTTCTTTGAAAAGACCATACCTCTGGTCATTCGTTCATTAACCTTCATACATAGACACACACACACACACACACACACACATCTTTTTAACATGTTGGTCGGGGCACATTGGAGGGCTCCAAGAACTGTTAGAAACAAAATCCACCACATTCTGGAAAACCCTTGAAGGCCAAGCTATATTCTCCATATAGTTCCATGAGTTGTCTCTCTGACTGGAGGAATATCCCTCTATTCAACTGATTACCATTTGCAGGGGGAACTATACTGGATCCTCTTTTCCTTCCCCTGTGGGTAAAAAGATGCTTGCTGAGGTAAAATCTGAGCAGAAGAATAAGTGACAACCATATACCTTGCTAGTCCTCTGTTCAGCTTTGGAGGAAACAAAAAAGTACTTAAGGAACAAAATGTAGCATGAGGATGTTACACCTTTGGCCTGCAGGCCACATTGAGTGCTTCTGGGGTCTCAGCCCAGACCACAGGGCTTCCCAGATGCCCACACCCACTTCTTCTGGCCCTACTCTCTTTCTTCTGACTGACAGGCATTTGATGGCTACCTTCCTTTTGTGCAAACTCAGCTTCCTTTCTTAAAGGTTGAAGTGCCTCTTTTAATGCTCAGTTGCTGAGAATAAGACCTATAAGCTAAAATATTTTGATATTTTTTGGTGCTTTGACCCCATCATTTTTGTGTTTGACCCTGCCCCTAATCCTTTAATCCCTGCTCTCCAGATATAGCATCTAGTTTGGCCCCAAAAATAGAATTACCCAGCATGTAGTAAACTGTGATGCGACTGTATAAATTGCAACCTCCCTAGCCTGGTTCAAAACACCAAAATCTTCTGGGAAAGCCAACCCATGTTGAAATTAACCAATTAAAATTGGCCATGTAACTAGTAAAAATTCCTCAAGTTATCCAAGTCCCAAGGAGCGTACTTCACTCATGAAGGCCTATGGGTGTCTTATTTGGTTTGTAGTATTCTTCAATTGTGAGAAAACATATTCTTCAAAGGTTTATGAGCTAGGAGAGAATCTTGTGGTGGATTTCTCAGACTTTGTCAAATGGATGGAAGCTCAGCTTTCTCCTTACTCCCATGAGACATTCTTCTCAAGCTTCTGCGCTGTTATAATTGTCAGTGAAGATAATCATTCTGCCATTTGGGAGTTTAGTTGTAATCCCTACTGGCCTTGTAGTGAAGACAAACATCATCTCAGAGTATTGGCAGAAGTTTTCCTTATTAACTTCTTCCTAGACTGCTGCTAGCCAATGTTCTTAAGTCACACATTCAAAGAAAAGGAGGACTAGACTTCCTAGAGAAGCTATAGAACTAATAATATATTCCTATCTAGGATCTTTCTTACAGTCAGAAAGCCTGAAAAATTGTGAGATTAAGCCTGAAAATGTAGTACCTGCACACTGCATTGTTCTGTCTTTGCCCCTGCTTTCCACTGCAAAAGTGGATTTTGATTTTGTCTCTTGGGCTTTTCTGCATCACTCTGCCCTGGCCCAGCCCCACCCTCAGCAGCTGCCATACAATCAATAAAGAGGAATAAAATGAATGGCCCTGTCCACTGGTGAGCCATCTAATGATAGATAAACCAAGATGAAGGGACTAAAGCAAGCGAAAATGATGGGTGGCTGCACAAAATGAAATATTAGCAATGAGAAGAGGAAGGAAAATGAAACATGCAACATTGATCAGAATGACAAAATGAATACCAACACATGATTTCATATTGTGGTTCCATAATAATAAAAAGATGGAATCAATAGCAATGGAGCTGCATATGTTGGACCTACCGTAAATAATTCCGGGCGATTCAACATACATCTGGATCATTGCTCAACATGTTTGTGTTCCACCCTTCCAAGCAGGAGCTTTATATGACTCAGAAAGGCTCAAAGGATTAATGTGTATTAGAAAGCCCACCCGCAGTACCAGCTTTTTCCCTTTTCTCGGTCAGAGTACACAGTTGGTCAGTGCTGATGTGCTCCATTCATCTGGATAGCCTGAGGCAATCCCCTCATCGACAGCTCTTCCCCTAAACAGAAGCCTGCTGTTAAGACTGGTCTGGGCAACAGCATCTATATAGTTGGTCTAAATTAGGACACTGATGTACAAATTTGGTAGCCTGAAAAGTCCTGTATGCATTTTGAAGAGTGAGCCAGATATTATGAAGGGATACATATGCATGCACACATGCGGGCTGCTGACCCGTGGCTCTCCCTGTAATCACAGTACTTGCTTGACTGCTTTTGGAGTCCCCTGGGCTTTTCTTTCTGTTGTTATTATTATTGATGATTCCTCAGACATTGAAGTATCCTCAAGCCTGTCAATTCCTCCCTCCTGTATTTTGCTGGCATCCTTTCAGCTACATAAGGATCCATATTTGGGCCACACGTTTGCAAGTAATATATCCCGTTTGGATCATTTCAGCTTTCGGTATGACAAGAAAAATATCTGGGCAATGTCCACTGAAATCCCAGAAGACAGAGGATTTCAAGGTCCAGACTTCAGTGTCTTGAAGGGCACTTTGTCCTTCCCTCTCACTAACAGGAACAGAAGAAACTATGAGAAAAGAGCCAATAGACAGAAATTAGCTGCACTGGTATAAATTATACAAGCCACAGAAGTCAGGCGCCTTGGTAAGGCTAGGGTCAAGTTCTTCCCAGTCCAAAAATGGCTTGGCTTTATCAGTGAAACACAGGCTGACATCTCTTTTCATCTGTGAAAGCAATATCTGCCCTTATTTTATCTAGCCTAGCACCTGAGGTTGATTTCCTTTTCCCGGTCTGCATCCTCTCTGGGCTTTGTCCTTTAAATTGTGCTGTGAAGCTCAGCTCTTGAAAACAAGAGCATATTTTGCTTTGCCCACTTTCTTATGAACACAAGAAAGAGCATTGCCATATAGCGCTACAATAGTTACATTTTCCAGAAAGATGGGCTTACCTTAAATAATTGCACACTCAGGGAAGCAAAGATTCATGTATACATCCTCCCTTTACACAGTGAACATGCCTGGCTTTCTCTAATGTAATCCTATCATTCTAATCTCCTATCTCTCATTGCCCCTCAACCTGCTCAACACACTGGACTTAATCTCCTTATTTTTCTATCCTATAAGAGATGATGATTTGTTTAGCTGCACAATGGGGGATCTAATAGTGAAGAATCATGGTGCTCCATCGAACTCATTGGATTATTATTTGGCAATTTGATGCAAGCAGCATATTTTTGCTGGGCTTACTACTCTCTGAGGATGTGCTCTTGACCTGTTCTTCCATCATTCAAGAGACAAGAACGATGCCTGCTGCAAGCCCAAGCTTTTGCTGCACTCTCTGGCTTACTGCTCTCCTTGCATCCATATTCCTCCTATCTCCTGAAGCTGCAAGGACAACTAGATAGAAGGCAGACCAGACTTTCTAAGTGGACATTGTTCTAAGCTCTGCCTTCCCACACAAGAGAAAGTTCAAGGCAGCCCACACTGGGTATGCCTTCTTTGGAGGAGACCGCAATGGAGACTTAGGGTGTCTTTGTAACCATCTGTTCAGTTATATAAGAGAAATGTTCATTACACTTTTGGAGGTGCTGCTGCTGGTGTGCAGCAAGTCATGTTAGTCCCAGAGCAAAAGAAACAGCACAAGATGAAGGAGCTTATGCATTTCAAAATGGAGCATTTTAAATAAGAGCAAGCACTGGGGAGATTTTCTGCAACATATGTGGAGAAAGAGAAGCAGCCCCTGAGGAAGGAAAGTCTTTTCCAAAACTTGTTTGGCACAATAATTTTCCCCAGACACAAGAAAGTATCTTCCCTTCTGTTTTAAACTGCAGAGCAAAGTCAGCAACCTCAAAGCCCTGCATTCTATATTAGAGCATTTAGTATGTGGATACAGGCCAAAAAAGCCAAAAACTGGGGTGGGAAGAGAAAGCCTCAAGGGTGGAAACCTCCTCCAAATGACCCGGTGATTTCCCCCAAATTCTCCCAGGCAGCTGGGCTTATGGCTTGACACGTGCGTTTTGGTACACCCTCTTGGGCATGTTGGCAACAGATACCATAGTACTGCGGGAAACCCTCAGCTGGCCAAAGCTGGGATGCCTGCTGCTTCCATCTCTTCAGCTTTGGGCTTAAAATGAAGAGACTTCACCTCAAACAACAAGGGACACACCCCCAGATTCATGTCTTCTGAGCTCAGTTCCTAACGCCAGCTCTTCAGATTCCTGTCCTTTTACATGCCCTTTATGCTGTGGTGAAGACTTGCTGTGTAAAGCTATGTGCTTGTGTATATGCAATGTACCTGTTTCTACTTTAAAAAAAATGAATGGGTCCTTTACTTTGTGTGAACAGAATTTATTGGGTTTGGATGAAATGACAAGCTGTAGTTAATTAAAAATGGCATAATCTGAACTCCTCATGGCTGTGCTAGAGGAAGAGAGGAGAATGTGAGCTTAAGAGTGTGAGCTTAAGCTGCATTTGGGCTCACTCCATCACAATAACCCTAGTGAACATAGTTTCTCTCTCTCTCTCTCATTTTTCAAAGTGCTTAATCTCTATACATGTTATGAAATTAACTTAGTTCAGTTGACCATATATTTGCTTAAATTCTGGGCTCTAGTCTTCATAAAGTTTGTTGTTATGCAAAAATATTCCTGAGTGTAAGGTAGGTAATTGGCTCCTTTTTCCTGGCACACACCGATAAAAGGTTTGCATCTTTAGAGGGCAGTGATCTTGTTTATTAGGAAAGGAAAAGTCATGGGAAAGTAGCTATAAAATGGTGGCTGGCAAGGATGAAGGAGACCTGGAACTGTAAAGTGCTTCTGGATTTGTTGTGAAAGGCTACTTGCCACTTCCACTCCTAAGGAAGGGCTGCTAAGCAGAGAGTTGAAGGACTGATGTGCCCTTTAAATGTATTTCTTTCCCCTTGTATTTTTCCTTTTGAAGTTGATGCCTCATGACTACTTTTTCTGCTGAGGTGTAAAAACAATGCAAAAAATAGTGGACAAAGTTGCCAGAGGGTAAGAACTCTCTCGGGTGGACCAGAATATATAGTCTACAATTTTGCTCCCAATAGTGGCTGACCAAATCAGTCACTAGTCATTTTAGGAAGCGAATAGTGGCCCCTTAATGTAGACTGCAATAAATGTGAATTGTGGCTGTGATTTCAGAATCTTCTGTGTTATGCCATTAAATTCTCTCATATAACAGGATGAGGAAAACATGGTTTCTCCTGCTTGTTCCTCTCTAGTCCTGTTCTTCCACCTTGTCCATTCACTATGATCATTAAGACTTGAGGGGCAAGGTGAGTGGATGGGTGAGAAGGGAGAGGGTGACTGAAAGGGTGGAAGAAACCCCAGCAGCCACACTGTCTGCTGCACTTGTACAGATCTCCAGGCTGCAATCTGGTGACCTATTCCTGAATGATGGATCAGTACTTTTGATCAGGTTATGGAACCTCTTAGATAGTTTAAAGATCTGCAGGTGTCACAGTTATGAAGCTGACTGGGGGAGATTTGGGAGAGATAAAACGAAGTACTTCTTCACACAGGGTAGTTAAACTATGGAATTCACTTCCATGAGATGTAGAGATGGCCACCAGTTTGGACTGCTTTAAAAGGGGATTGGACAAATTCATGGAGGAGAAGCTATCAGTGGCTACTAGCCCTGATGCTTCTATGCTACTGCCAGTACCAGAGGTAGTATGTCTACCTACACCGCTTCCTGTAGAACTTGGACAAGAAGGAGCTATTGCACACATATCCTGCTAGAAGGATCCTGTGGGCAGCTGGTTGGCCACCATCCAAACAGAATGCTAGACTAGATGGATCCTCGGTTTGATCTGGCACGACTCTTTTTATGTTCTTATAAGAGCAGTGAGTCACATCCACATTATAAAGCAAGAAAGTCAGATAATTCTTAACCTTGTCATCCAAATGTTATGTTTTAGTATATAGTGTCACAACTATAGGCTTTCAAATCAATTCAATCTATTCCATTTTTCAAGCAACTCCTTTATTTCCATCATACTTGGTGCTAAAATTGCATCGTTGGAACCGCCCCTGAATGTCAAAGAAATTTATTTGATTGACAGGGGAGTCAAGGAGGCAAAAAATATCTCTTACGTTTTGCTTCACCACCTTTCAGTGTCAAACACTAATTCACTGTAGGTGGTTCTTTCAACACAGGCTGGCAAACATCTCCAGTCCCAAAAAATGTTTTGGGGACAGATTAAGATGCTATGTAGTCCCACTACTAGCCACAAGGTGGCTGGGGCTCCCTTGATAAGAGATGTACTGATAAAATTGGGTTTGTACACAAATGCTCTTAGTGAATTCCAGTCAGATACAGACACAGACACACACAATGTAAGATCTGCTTTTTAGGTGCAGCAAAATTCAGGTGTTACCAGTGTGGAGACTTGTAGAATAAAATGAAAAGAACAGGTTGATTGTCACTTGATTTTATACTGGGAAGTTTCTATTGTTCGTCTGCCAGTTGATAAAGACAAGGGCCCTCAGACACTTGAACAGAGGCCATGATCTTCTCTTCTTTGTTAAAAGCAACACATATTACTCCTTGTTCAATGTCTCCTAGACCATAGTGTCCCATTTGGGAAACAAAACATACAAGATGGATGTATGGATGTGTGTGTGTGTTCGTTCTTTATGTTGGACTATCAGAGATTGAAGAAGATGGGTATTACTCTTGTGTAGGTTATATAACTACTTCCCCTAATGTTCATATTACTATACGTGAGAGGGAAAATAAATGGAAGATGGACATTTGTGTGTGCGTGCAGTGTTCCTACCCACTTAAGCTTTGACCCTGCCCAGTTTTTGCAGATCCTCTCACTTTGGCAAGTGGTCCCCAGAAGGTAAGCCACAAGGAATTGCGGCTCTTTGCTAATCCTTTGTTAAGTTGTGCCTATTAATCTCTTTGTTCTGTGTTACATCTTACTAAAAGATTACACTGCTCAGAGTCCATGCAAGTGGAAGACAGATCTAAATTGTTGGCAAAGGGATGTTGCCAGCTCCTACATAACTGAGTAGTAGTAGCAGCAGCAGCAGCAAGTACCTGATATCAACTTGTCTCCATCTTCTGGTGACCCTGTAAATAAAGGACCTCCCAAGTATCCTGTCCTGTGTAGCCCTGCTCAGTTCCTGTAAACTCAGAACTGTAGCTAATTTTATAGAATTGACCCATCTCTTCCTATTCATCTTCTGTCTTCAACTTCCCTAACATGATTGTCTTTTTCAGTGAGTCTCACCTTCACATGATATGCATTAAGTACAACAGCTTTGCTCTCATCATCCAGTGAAAGTTCTGGCTTGAGTTGATCTAGGACCCATTTGTTCACCTTTCTGTTGGTCCTGGGTATTTGGAAAGCTCTTCTCCAGTACCATGTTTCAAATATATTTTCTCCCTGTCAGCTTTTCTCACTGCCCAGCTTTCACACCCATGCATAATGACGCACAGTAGTGCTACCAATAGTAGTAGTGGTGGTAGTAGGGTCCTACCTTTATACTGGTTTGCTCCTACTCCTTAACAGCAACCTGACGTATAGTTTTCCAAGACATGGGAAGGATTTCCTGGAATATAGATCAGTAGTAGGGATAAGCTTTGATGGCAAGCAACAGAGATAGCACAGCTACACCACTTTCAAAATGGAAAAACAAGCAGTCAAAGAAAGTTAAATAGTGCTGTAGAAAATGCCTGTAGGGTGGTCAGATGCAAAAGGGGAGAGGGCTTCTTCACTGGCAATATTTGTGCATAAAAGAGGGGATTTCAGTAGTATAGCCTCTTCTATACAAAGTAAAAGTGTGGGAACCATGTCCTCTTCTGCATCTAACCATCGTAAAGTCCTCTCTTGTTCTTTCCCAAGCACAAAAGAATTCTTTGTTCAGGTGATAAAGAAGGGAATTTTACCTCCGATAGGGAGTGGCTTCACTTAAAACTTAGATGTAGCAATTGTAAATTGGCTGCATTCACAAATCCAGCAGACCTTTTCTTTAGTGCTTCTTGAGGGTGACCTTCTGAAAGCTTCACCTGCCAATTTTCTGTGAGTCAGGCTGCTAATTAAAGGCATAGAAGCAGGCAAGTGTAAAATGTGGCCATGATAAATAATGGTCAGGAGGACTCAGTCTTTATTGGTAAACTATAAATTTCATGCAAGCCAAGAGATTTCAGAATCTTAACTGAAAGCAACAACAAAATTTACTTGCTATAAAGAGAGAATGTGCTAATGCATCCTTCCCCAACTTAGTGTCATTAGAAGGTGCAGCTTTTGCAAAATGTGGCAGCCAAAATGACTGCACAGTCCAGAAAGCCTGAACATGTATTGCCAATTCTGGGCCTCTTGCACCAGCTGTCTTTATATTTCCAAACCCTGTTCATGGTGTAGGTTTATTAATCTCTAGATGGCTCAGGAGAAAAATACTCCCAGTATGAACCTACTAATACACTTCAATTATGCTCTGAGGGATGATCAGAGGATGGCAACAAGGGAGAGGACATTCTAACTGGTGGCCCCCAATTGTGGAATGTCTTTCCCACTAAGGCCTACCTGGTCATCTTTTCAGCACCTTTTACTGGTCCTCTGACCCACAGCTTGAGTATAGGCAAAGGAAAGAATAAGATGCTTGAGAAAGAGATGTGTGAGGTTCCAGAATAGGTTTATCACAACTCCTCTGCTTCTTCCCCCACCCCTCTATCTTCACCCAACTCTAGAACTTGGCACAGAATTTAAAAACATATGGTGCTTGAATAATGTGGCTATTTCAATGTCTGTCACTGGTTATAACAAGACCTTCACTTCAAAAGCCTTCACTATCTTGCATATTTTGTATATGAAAATAAACATCAGTATTTTAATTCACTGAGTTCTTGCAGAGAATTCAACCCACACAGCAAGAGCATTTAGAACATAAGAAAAGCCACACTGGATCAGACCAAAGTTCATTCCAGGCTAAATAAATCAGCTGCCCACAGGATCTCTCAAGCAGGATGGGTACAGAAGTTCTACCTCCTCAGCACCTGCTGTAGGCATTCTACCTCTGATAATGGAGCCAACAAAATCAACAAGGCTGGTAGCTATTGGTGACCTTCTCCTCCATAAATCTGACCAATCCCTTTGTAAAGGCATCCAAATTGGTGGTCATCACTACTTCCTGTGGCAATGAACTCCAACTCCTGGGTAACTATGTGCTGTGTGAAGTACTCCCTTTTATCTGTCTTGAATCTCCCAAAGATCCCCTTAAAGGTGGCTCGGGGGGGGGGGGGGGTCACTCTGAGTTCTACTATTATGGGAGGGAAAAAAATGACTCCTCATCACTTTCTCTGCACCATGAATAATTTTAAACAATTCTGTCATGTCTCTTCTTACTTGATTTTTTTTCTAAGCTAAATGATCCCAGTCATTGTAACTGTTTCTCAAAGTGGACTTGCCCCAACCCCCTGACCATTTTAGTTGCCATTCTCTGCACTTTTTCCAACTCAATAATGCCCTTTTTCAGGTGTGGCAACCAGAACTGTGGACAATATTCAAAGTGTGGTAACACCAGAGATTTGTGTAAGAGAAGTACGAACTTAGCAGTTTTATTTTCAGTTCCTTTCCTAATTATGCCAAACATAGAGTTTGCCTTTTTCACAGCAGCCACAAGCTGGCTCAACACTTTCATCAAGCTGTCCAAAGCTGTTCTTTTCTTGGGTGGTCACTGTTAGCTCAAATCCCATCTTTAAGCAGAGGGGGGGTGGTCCCATTCTGCATTATTTTACACATGATTAATTTAAGTTTCATGATTTCAGTGGGACAAGTCTACATAAAACAAAGTCTGAAACCAATCCGATAATTGTGTATGTCTGTGGAAAAAGTGGGCAAAAGGGCCACTTTTCAACCAACAATATTTATTTCCATTGCAACGAAAGTGATGTAAGTAACCTGCCATATATATTTCAGAACACAGCTCTTCATTCCTATGTCCACACCATGTGGTAAAAGTTTGTGCTCCTCAAGAAGTGATTGCTCTGTTCTATTGTGTTGTTGCTCCTTCTTCTATAGTGATCTCAGGTGGCTGTATCCAAAGCTAGGAGTCCTTCAGAGCTTATTGGGTTGCCCGATGGGAAGATAAAGCTTCCGGTAGCAATCTCAGAAACTAGCTGAAATTAGCACTTCAGAATGCGGCAGGTCACTAGAGCTCCCTTCTACAAGCTGCACTGACTTGTTCCATTCCAAAATGTTGTTTCCGGTTGCTCTAAAGAGGGCTGGTTTCCCATTACCCCAACAATCATTGTGGGATCCTGCAGACCACTGATTGGCCACTGTGTGAACAGAATGCTTGACTAGATGGACACGTAGTCTAATCCAGAATAGCTCTTCCTATGTTCCTAACTTTAGTCTTATTTATGTCACTAGGTCTTATCTTGACCCATTACATCAACAACCTCTAAGCCAACTAATCCATAATCAGAGAATTTGCTCTGTGATACTTAAGTATTTTTTCATTTAATTTGTACAGTACTTTATGACATTGTGCTAGATTTCATTAAAAACATATGCCACATATTACTAATTCTCCCATTTTACAAATGGGAAACTGAGGAGGAAAAGGAAAACAATTTGCCTATGAACACGTTCAACTAGAAACGAATACATGGGGACATTCAAAGTACTTTTCAAAGTAGTGTGCAAACTTGATTCAGCTCAGTGTGAATTTGCTCATCTGCTTTCATGAACTTTCCTAGAAAATGATCAGACAAAGCGCATTGATTTTCTTCAAGAACTGTCTTGGCTCACAAGGTGGGAGTGTGCGCACTGATGATGGAAAGTGCATGTGTATCGCCCTTTCTCTGGGAAAAGTCATATGGTTTCCCTACCTTGTGCCTACCCCATAATGAAAGCCATGGCTGTCAGCTGAGAGATTCATTAAAGGATGGTTTTAGACCTAGATGGGGGACAACAACCATATCGAACATTTGCAAGAAACAGTCAAGAGAATTGATTGACCCAGATAGTGAAAATATTCATTTTACAAATCCCCGCTCGGTCAAATGCTTATGCATTCACAGGAATCAATGAGACTTTCATTCGATAAGGAATAAATGTTAAAGAATTTCTGCACATGCCCCAACCAAGCAAGTGACATGGTCATGGGTGAGGGCATTTCTGTAGACTGCATATATCACAAGTAGAGACCAAAGACTGAGACTGTTTACTCTGAGAAATTCCTGTTTCTATACAAGTGTCTGATTATAATAGTTACCGTTAGAAGCTGCTGCTTCTGCATATGTGATGATAGAGACATTTTAGTCGACAGCATTACCCCACTTTGTTTAATAAAGGATAAAGGGATAGACTGATTACTAGTCTTGAACGACAGGTACAACAAATGTATTATTCAGAGCTCCAGTTAGATACAAGTGCCTGGAAAAGGGGATGGCTGGGGTTGCTCATATAACCGAGCGAACATGGGTTCCTCATGTATATGCAACCCACACCCTCAAAAAATGCACAAGATGCTCTGTTTGTCTGCATCTCAACACTGTGCACACCCCAATACTGTGTCTTCCATGAGTGGCAGGTCCAGTTGCTCACCCCCATGTATTCATTTCTGGTTGAACATGTGTCTGAACATGGGTATTTTTTTTATGCTTACTTGTTTTCACAGCCTTGCTGCTTAATTCATATAGCCATTTTACAGATGGGGACTGACTTTCTGCAATAACCATGTCCAACGAGGTGAAAGCAAACCAAGAGATCAGACATGATGTCTCTCAGTTCCAGGTCCAGTATGTATGTATGTATGTATGTATGTATGTATGTATTTATTTATTTATTTATTTATTTAAAGTATTTATATGCCGTCCTGTTGCGAAAGCCTCAGGACAGTTCACATAGATAAAAGATGTGTGTTATATATTACACCACATTGGTTGGAGTTCTTTGTTCCCTAAGCCCCAGTAACATGGTGACTTGATCCAGAGGTGAAGTGTAATCCATACTGAGGGATAGACCAAGTTAAATACTAGATATTAATGGCTAAATACTAGATAGAATGTGCTTCTACAGATGGATATGGAATGGATGGACATATGTGGATAAAGCAAGCCCATGCCTCTAAGGCCAGCAAATAGCACTCATAATACCAGGACATAATTATGAATAATCTTTATAGAACTGGTACCTATTCAATTGCAGACCATGACAGTTTTAAAGAAACCAGGACGCACATAGCGGGACAAGCTCTGCTGAAAAATATTTTTTGCACTCCTGTCCTGCTTGTCCTGACAGCACCTAGAAGGCCACAATTTGGCCACTCCTGCTGCAAGGCATGGCAAATACAGCCACAACTAAGGGTCAGCGAGCATCTCTCTTCTCTCTGTTGGCAACATGCTGGAGGAGCAAAACAAAGGGCCTTTTCATGCTTTGTGTAAACAATATGGAGCAAGGAAAAGTTGTTTTTGCATTCCCTCATAGCTCAAACAAGCAAAGCCAAGGGTTCTCAAAACAGCTAGTGGCAACAAACATGAAACCACCCAAGATGGGGCTTCTAAAGGTATTCTATGCTAATACTAAGAATGAAATACAGCAAGGAAAAAGATAATATTTAGCAGGACTCCTTCATAAGCTCATGCTTGATTGACGTTGATGGGAGTTTGATTCAACACCTGGAAGACATAGGCAATAAGTTGGGAAATGCTACATCTCTACATCAGGTCTGATTGAACCATTTGACTAGGGCAGGGGTCGGGAACCTTAAACACTCAAAGAGCCATTTGGACCCATTTCCCACACAAAAGAAAACACCAGGAGCCACAAAACCTTTTTGACATCTAAAATGAAGATAACACTGCATATATCGTTTTTCACCAAAAAAAAAAAAAAAAACCCAGACTGGTAAACCAGTCTCATCATCAGCGAAAGCAAATGAATCTGCCCACGTACCATTAAACTTTCTGTTTTCTTCTGAAACTTTTCTTTTCTTGGATTTATCCATGGTTGGCCTACTGGGGTCAAAGAGCTCAATAAATTGCATGCCAGCGGGTGTCGCACATTGGCGGTTGTGACGCATATTTTGAGTGCCAGGGAGCTGCAGCAGAGGGATGAAAGAGCCACATGCAGCTCCAGAGCTGCGGGTTGCTGACTCCTGGACTAGGCGATAAGAAAAATTGATAGAGGAGAACAAAGCTGTCAATGGCTACTCATCACGGAGGTTATGTGTTATTTCCAGTGTCAGAAGCAGTTACTCCTATGTACACCAATTGCAGTTGAACACAAACAAGAGTGTGCTGTTGTACAATACGCTTTTCTACAGGGAGCTGTTTGGTGACTGTGAATAGAATGCTAGCCTAGGTGATTCATCATGGCTCTTTGTACTTTCTAAGTATTTTGATCAGACATGTAGCAGAATGACCATTTTCAGGGGATCCCATTCTCTGACTAGAATGAGGCAAGTTGAGAACAGGAAATCTTTTTAATGACAAAACAGACAAAATCCTCTGCAAGGGGATATCTGTCAAATCTCGGCATTAGAAATTGTTGAATTATTCAATCACTCCTAACACCAATGTAAGACAGAATGAACCTTCTCAGTAGAGATTGATTGAATGGCCCACAGCAGAGATGTAGCGGGCCTTCTCCTTTGCAGATGGGTACTCTGCACTCACACATATTTTAATGATTTCATTGGTTCCTTTTGCATGGCATGCTAGCAGGATCTTCCGGGCACACAGCTGGAGAATAGCTGATCTATAAGTGAGGCCCTGCCATAAAATTCTACAGGAGATCCCTGCTCCCTAATGAGAATCTTTCTGTTCATTGTTTTAACTGTATGTCCCTGCCAAAGAACACCCACTGCCCTGCCAAAACCCCCTTTTAAAAGGAAACTGAAAATGGGGTGGAATGCATTTTTGCACTTTCCTGAGCAGCTAGTCTTGGAGGAAAATGCAAAATACACAGTACCCTGAGGTTAGTCAGAGCAACAAAGAAAAAGCTGAAGAGCTTGCTGCAAAGAGGGTGTAAATATCACTACCTGTATTTTGCAAGCAAAGATGCCTTCAGCTTGACAGCGCACCATTTGAAAGCTGTCAATAGAAAATGTTTCTTTCTCTTGCTCCCCTTTTCTCTCTCTCTCTCTCTCTCTCTCTCTCTCTCTCGCGCTCGCTCTCTCTCTCTCTCTCTCTCTCTCTCTCTCTCTCTCTGTGTGTGTGTGTGTGTGTGGGGGGAACCTCTCTGAATCAACATCCAGGGTTAGTACTTGCTGTAGTTTGATAGCAGGTATCTTCCAGAATATTTCCCAGCTAAGCCTTCCCATTTCACCTATTTCACCGTCCTTTCACCGATGTTGCCTGGATTCAGATGACACACCAAATCATCATGAGTGAAACAACCCCTAGAACAAGCCATGGGCTGTTAGATTGCCCTGCTACCCATGAAGAAGCCAACCTGCAGGAAACAGTCCAGATTTACATAACACAACAACCCACTGTGGCTTGTTATGAGTTATTGTGTTATGCAAACCAAGTCTGGGTAGGTTTTTTTTTTTCAACTCATGGCATGCATCCCCTTTATCCTAATGCCCATCTTCGGAAAAGTAAAAAGCTGTTAGGGGCTCAGGCAAGACAGCTCCCTTCCTCACCTCTGAGTTCCCTCTTTTAAGGAACAATCCTATCCGTGTTTACACAGAAAAAATAATTGCACCTCCCTGCATTCCCCAGACAGATGTAGGACCTTTTCTGGGATCATCCATAGGATTGTGCTTTTAACTGATACCTGCAACACTTCATGGCCTAACTGCTCACCACCATAAATATCTCTGATGTGATTCACAAAGTCTGCCCAGTTTTTAGTCCCTATAATCCTCTTTTTCTCTCCTTTCTTGGATTCAGAGTGAGCACTGCCTACAGAAAAAAATGGAGAAATACAGGATTTATGTATAGCTGTGACTACACAGCAGCATATTCACCCACAACAAAGACAGCAGCAAATACAGGATCCCTCTCCAGACAAGGAGGTAAGTGATCAATATATTCTTCTAACTGTGCCCTCAATATTCTATAGGTATTCATCTCTATCTTATTTTGAGTGGGGTCCCTTTCCTTCCAAAATCTAGCAGACATTCGTCCACCTCAGTTTACTACTAGCAGGAATGCTGCTGTCACTGGTGACAGTTCTCATCTGTTGACGGTAACTGGCAAGCAAACTTGGTTCTGAAAACAAGGTTTTGGGAGGAAATTGTTCACAAAGCAAGGATGGCCTTTACAGCCAACACACTCCACACCTCTTTTGCAGTAAAAACTTCATGGGTCTTAGGTCATGATTGCTATAGAACTGCAGTGCCCTGTCCTGCTCTAGGAGTAAAATGTAAGCTCAATAAGGCAGAGCACAAAGAATGGTTGGTGAAAGTCCTGCTGGGAGATTTTGTAGAATGTTGGCCTTGAAGTAAGAGGGAAGATGGGATTGGATAAGGATGAAGATGAGGTAGTAAGTTCTGCTGGGAATCAGAGGAAGATGGCAACTTTGAGTTCAAAGAATCAGTTGGTAAGTACAGATTGTAAAGATAGAGAACTAACTGCTGCTTGATGGCCACTTCTTACAATACCTTTTAAACGCAACACGATGCCTGAATTCAAAAGACAGCCATAGCTCTGAAGAATATATCAGAGCAAGGTATGCATGTAGAAATCACATTTCCCTTTGAAATACACAAAAGTGGAGAATTGATCCCTTCCTGCTTGCTAGTCAAGTGTATTTCAAAGGAATTCAGTCATTCAAACATTTTATACTATATTTTAAAACTACTGAAAGCAATTTATAAAACAAGAAAAATACAGTGAAAACAATAACATCAGGTACTTCCTCATTGTACAAGATGAAGCTAATCAATACCTTTAATTGAGTGATATTTTTTATTAGGACTAGCCGAAATCCCACAAAAGTAAACAAGATTTTGAGTCCTCCAGATTTTTTCATCAGCTTAGCTGCTGTAAAGATCTTAGTCCTTCCATTGGCAGAGCCAAAGACTGATTTGGGTGGCACACTGGGCAAGGAAGCATACATTGTGTTTTCCCTCATAGTTGAGGGGGAATAGAGCCCTTGATAGGGGTCCCTCTTCTTCAGGGGACTGAATGTCATATGCCCCCGATAGATTCCTGTACTCACCAAGCCTAATGAAGAGTTCTTGCAAAGTCATATGCTTGCACATTTTGTGAAAAGTTGGTTGGTCCTAATTAAGGTCAATTTGTTGATTTTTAAAAAATCCTCCCCTTCCTGCGTGGACCGGAATGGTTATCTTTGTTGTTGTTTGATCAGTCTGACAGTTTATCAGTTTTTACACACCTTCTTAGAGCATACAGTAGAAATGTCTTCTATTTTTTAAAAAGATAAGTGACTCTTTCAGTGCTTTTTACAAATCATAGACACTGTCATAAAATCATTGAATAGTAGAGTTAGAAGGGGCCAGAAGGCTATTGTGTCCAACCCCCTGTTGTTGCAGGACAATAGATTACACCATCCCATTCAGATGCCTGCCCAAATGCTTTTGGAATGTCTCCCATGAGGGAGAGCCCACAACTTCCCCAGGTAATAGGTTCCATTGTTGTAGTGCTCTGGCAGTGAGGGAATTCTTCCTGGTGTCTAGTCTAAATCTGGTTTCTTTTAGCTTAAATCTGTTATTCTGTCCCCTGTCCCCTGTAGAGAATGATACGAAATCTTGTCCTTCCTCTTTGTGACCACCTTTCAGGTTCTTGCAGAGCATATCACTCCTCAGTCTTCTTTTGCTGAGACTGAACATGCCCAGTTCTCTCGTTCTTTCCTCATAGGGATTTGCCTTCAGTCCCTGAATCATCCTTGTTGCCCTCCTCTATACCATCTCTAGCTTGTCTGCATCTTTTTCAAACAGGTGCCCAGAACGGGACACATTACTCCAGATGAGGTCTGACTAGTGCTGAGTTTAGTGAAATTAGTACTTGTGTTTTGGAAGTGATCCTTTTGTTAATGTGGCTAAAAATAGCATTCACCCCCTTTGCAGCTGAATCACATTCTTGGTTCATATTTAGCTTGTGATTTACAATAACCCTAAGAGCCTTCTCATTTGCAGTGTTGTTGAGCCACGTGTTTTCCATCTTGTAGCAGTGCATTTGGTTTCTTGTTCCTAAGTGAGGGACTTGGCATTTGCTCCTATTGAATTTCATTCTGATGTTCTCTGCCCAGTGTTGTAACTCATCACGATCACCGTGTATCTTATCTCTGTCTTCCAGGGTGTTGGCTATTCCACTATCTGCAAATTTATTATCTTTCCTTGCACTTTTGCATCTAAATAATTAATAAAAATGTTGAAGAATACTGGTCCCAGGACAGAACCCTGCAGCACCCCACTTGTCACCTCTCCCCAGTTTGAGAATGTGCCATCGATGAGCACTCTTTAATTCTGTACCCAACTGTGGATCCACCTAATGGTTGCACTATCCTTTGTATCTCTCTGTGTCTGTGTTGGTTTGCACAAGACAGCAGTACTAAACTATCCTGAAATTGAAACTTTCCCTAGTGAGATAGATATCCTGCCAGAATTCAATAGATTTGAACTTGCAGCTAAATTCTAGCTAGGACTTTCCCTTTGAAGTGCCCCTTTGAAACTTCTTTGTGAAGTGCAGTGACTTTTAGGGCAACCTGGCAGACTGAAGTGTCCTCCCCACTGACTTCTGAATATTGGACTTTGATTGTCAAGCTTATATCCATTTATTCTCCCCAGTGGAGTCTGGCCTGTGTACCCTAAGCAAGCTGCTGAAAGGCATTGTTGGCACATGATGGCATCAATCACAATGAAAGATGTGCTGATAATAGCATGGCTGCATGGCATTAGGCTCTGTAGTAGTGCTCGCTGAGTAAATACAGTGCTGCAGTTAGCATGGGTCTGGGGGTCATTGCAGGCACTAATCTCTTGGTTCATAAAGAAGTATTGGATTCTCTGACCCCAGCAGCCCTTCTAGTTCTACACAGAGGTTTCTCATATCACCAGCTACCTGGTTCTTTTTTAACTGGAGCCACCAAGGAGTGTTGCTGTGTGTATAAATGTGTGCTCTCCCACATGGTCCAGTCCTGAAACTTTGATGGAGGGGAGATGATACAGCTGGTGCCTTTGTGCTCTCTTCCCTTTGAGGTTATGTTGTATAGTCATATTGGAGGATTCTCAGTCAATGTTTGGACCATCCCCCTGAGACAGAAGGGAACAGTATAGTTCCACTCACAGAGACCTTCCTGTCCATGTGAATGCAGCACTTTAAGTGGAAAAGTCCTCAGGGAGAAGTTGGGTGAGAAATTAGAATCTCATTGATTCTCTGCTATGTTTTTGGCCTAGACCTCTCTGCAATTAGACTTACATTTAGATAAAAATGAATGAAGATTGCTGTTCAGATTTTGTTTAATTAACAGAGGAGCCAAACAAGACTGGTTTGTTAACTCTCCTTTATGCAGTTTGTGTTAATTAGAATTAATGACATTGGCTATGATTCCAAGTTCAATCATGCGTACTCAATCCAACCGATTTTAATGGAAAATCCAGAAGTCATTGTGAACAGGGTTGCTTGGACGTCATGTCAAGATGTATTCAACTTCAACAATAAGAAATTTCACATCACGAGTACAGCATGCTTTACAGAACAAACCTATGCTTATTTACTCTGTAGTAAGCATAATTAAGCTCAATGGGAGTTACTCCCATGTAAGTATGTATTGGATCTCAGCCTTGGAGATGAATTCATTTCATTGAATTTCAGGGCAGGATTGTGTGCACATGTATTCTTTGTATGCCACAGCGTAACCCATCTATGGTTCGGCCTGCCGCATGCATCAAACTGAGAGCAGAACTGAGCAAAACATACTATGCAATTTTTCTTTGTTAAAATGTTAAATCACACATTTTAGTGTGGCAGCCAGAAATCCTGGGGCTCCATTCATAAGTTAGCTCAAGAAGTAAGTCCTCATTTGAACCCTTATCAAGTAATAGGATGTTCATCATTCTTTGAAGACTTTTTTTTTTAAAGAGCTGTTGAGTTTGAATATCTGCCACAGAATTAGTCATACCCATTTGGGATGCTCTTGACAAAGGTTTGGTGCACATAAAGGGACTGACTTGTCCAAAGGAATCTGCTCACATTCACCAGAAACCTGAATTTATTCTGGAATTTTAACAGCAATATTGAACATGAACTGATACCATTACCTTGTGGTATTCCATCCCAACACCACTGGATTGGCCAGTATGAAAATGATAATCTAAATAGCTATGACTACCTTTGCCCTTATTTCAGATTTGCAGGGATTATAGTTGAACAATTCTCTATATTTTCTGAGCTTGCCTATACCTTTATACCTTATAATAACTTTTTTTGGTAGGGTGATTATCATCTTAAACTCTGGCTGTGATTTAATAGATTTTAAACCTTTAAAATCATAAAATGTGATTTTAAAGCTGTATCTCTATTATTCTGATTGCATACAGATTTTCAAGACACTACAAAGGGATAACTCATCCCCTAGTGCTATACCTGTAGCTCAGGAATGTACTCTTTTATGGTGGTCCAGCGTACAGGTGCTCCATCCCATGTCCTTGTATAGTAGAGCTGTGCTATATGATGCCTCTGGTGGAACTTTGATGTAACATTCCTTCCTGTCCTCTTATACCAGGGGTGTCCAACCTGTGGCCCATGGGCCACATGCGGCCTAGGATGGCTATGAATGCAGCCCAACACAAAATCGTAAACTTACTTAAAACATTATGATATTTTTTTGCAATTTTTTTTGGTAACTTGATCGCACAGTTCCCAAGTGTGAACTTTGTAGACGACAATGTTGTGCTGCAATGTCAAGTAAAATAAACGTACGTATGTTATTTGTACCCATGCATGGCTTCAGTTTTACAACAGTGGGTGACTTCCAGTATGTTATCTTCCAAGCGCAGACAGTCAAATTGACACCATCAGATGTTACATGTGCTCATGCTGACTTGGCAAGTGAAATGCAGCTATTATCAATAATATTTCAACCTACCTTGCAAATAATTTTATGCATTTTGACACATTGGCTAAACACAGTCCTGTGGACTACAAAAAATATGCAGCCTTGCTTATTGATTTGATACAAGAATTTGAAAAAAGATTTCAAGATTTCTGGGAAAATAATCACTATTTTGGTATATTTGCGACTCCATTTTCAGTCGACACAAATATGTTACCAGCCAATTTTCAAATGGAATGCATAGAGCTGCAATCTGACATTCAACTTAAAAAACTGATCATGAACTTTTATAGGTTCTGTCTTCTCAGAGAGAAATATCCCTCACTTCACAATCACACCTTATTCATGTCTTCATTTTTTGGCAGCACCTACATTTGTGAGCAACTATTTTTAAGAATGAGACACACTAAGAGTAAAAATAGAACCAAATAGCTGCACCTTGAGAACTCACTGAGAATTGCAACTATTTCCATCAAACCCGATATTGACGCATTAGTTTCTCAAATGCAACGTCAAATATCCCACTATTTATGTTGCACCCTTTTCCTTTACTTTTATAATAAAAATACCCAAAAATCAATGAAGTTTTATTACTTAGATATGTTCATTTTCTATATTAGTGATCACAAACTTGGGACATGCTTGACAATTTTAAAAGACTCTCCAAACAGGATGCCACATAATTAGGATTATTATGCCTTTTTTTTTTTTTTTTTGCTTTTTTTCCTTTTTACTCATCAGCTTTTGTTCGTCTTTGTGTATTTAATGTGTGGCCCAAGACTATTTTTCTTCTTCCAATGTGGCCCAGACAAGTCAAAAGGTTGGACTCCCCTGTCTTATATTGTGGGCCATATTCCCATGTAATAATAGAGGCTGGTACAAATACGCACCAGCCAGAGCTGAAAATCAGGTTGAACTGAAGACTTTCATATGCCTGCAAGCTTGACCTTCCTCACCAGATGTAAAAGTTTCCCATTACAGTTTAAACCGATCTATAGGATCACACAGTAACATCAGTTTCCCATTATTATTATTGCCCTTTTACAACATTTATATGCCACCCCACATCTACACAGATTCAGCAGCAGTAAACAATAAGAGCCCCTCTCCCCTCTTTAAAAAGGATAAAACAAAACAGAACATTGAAAACAGTGCATCAATCAAAGACAGTGACTGTCAACCAAAGAAGGCTCCTTGAAATAACGTTAGGAGATGCTGGAATCAAGACAATGTTGGTGCCTGCCTGACTTCCTAGGGCATGGAGTTTCACACCAGTGCAGCTGCGTATAAACTCTTCTCCAAGTAGACACCAGTCAGACCATAGAACCAGGCAGAAGCCCCAAGAGCACATTATCTGATGACAAGTTGGTAAGGCAGAAGGTTTTGTCTTGTTGTTTAGAGCTTTGTACACTAGTACCAACACATTAAATCTTGCCCAATAGAGAACAGGCAGTGAATGCAGTTCCCACAACCAAATCCAGCTCCTGACAACGGCGCTGCTGCATTCTGTGGTAGCTCCAGCTTTGGACCAGTCTTAAGGGCAGCCCCACAGAGGATGCATTACATTCAACTCTTGAGCCTATTAGTACCTGTGCCACTGTGGCCGGGCTATTCCTGGCCAGGAGTGGCTGTAGCAGGTTGACCCAGTTGCAAGGGGTAAAAGGCACTCTGAGGCTCCCATGGGCACCTGAGATTCCAGCAACAGCGATGAATCCAGGGGCACCCCTAGAGGGCAGCATTGGCTGCAGAGTTGAGGGCTTCATTACACAAAGCATTTATTGTGCGCTTGTGATCCCTCATGCACAGAATTTCGCAGGGCCTTTGCACGATGTCATCTTGCAATGCCTTTCCTGAGTTTTTCAACCATTTTTGTTGCTCTTTTTTTCTTTTAGAATGAGGAAAGTCCGGTATTTCCTTAATGGTACCATGATTTGCTATACAGGCTTAGTGTAATTTTGCAATTCCATCCTGTAACAGAGTGTCACCTCATACTGTGAAATGGAATGTATAGGACCATATGGAAAAACATGACATGTGAAGGGCTTTGTAACCCCCCCCCCCCCCCAAAGGAAATAGATGCAGCAGCTTTAGTACAGCAACAGGTTATGTCCCGTATGCAGAAAAGCCTTGAATCTTGGGGTCATCAGTCACAGTGAGAAGTAGAAAAGTAAAAATTCTCAAATTTCACTTCGTCTTCACACTATGCTGAGTCAGGCTGAATTTGTTCCATTCCTCCAGTGTATCCCTGAAGGAATTAATTTCTTAAAATCGTGCACAGAGTGTGCTGCTAAATGGGAGCTTAGCCCTACTAGTCAGAAGGCAATGTGCAGCTATTCCATCTTTTTCTCCTTAACAGATTTTCCATGATTAAGAAAAAGAACGTACTGGGAAAACAACAGGGTTCCAAATGAAAGGCACTCTGTCCGTCCCTTCTCCTACCAGTAACATTCCATGGGTTACTCAGGGCAATGATGCAATAATTTATTTGTCCAATACCTTGCCCAGATACTACGAAGAGAAATTCATCCAGGTGAAAATCCAGGAAATTAACAAAAAGCCCTGCAGACCTGGAATAGACAAAATTATTACTCTCAATTTTATTTGTAGTCTGGCTACTTCCTGTGTGAATGACAATATAACCCCTCCCCAGATGTATCATTTCTTTATTGGGTATGTTATATTCTGCCTATGGAATGTAAGAGTCCTTAAAGTTAATTTGATTGGTATTAAATCAGCAGCAAGAATGCAGCATGTGTCTGGGTACAATTCAAAACTCACATGCTGGTAGAGAGAGGTCAGAGTTAAGGTCATAGCCTGTTTCCACATTTCAGTACGCAATGAGTTTTAGGGATTGTGTGTCTCTTTATAGAGTGCACACATTATTTTT
The DNA here is from genome assembly GCF_004798865.1 of Varanus komodoensis. Classification (NCBI taxonomy): domain Eukaryota; kingdom Metazoa; phylum Chordata; class Lepidosauria; order Squamata; family Varanidae; genus Varanus; species Varanus komodoensis. The sequence continues at coordinate 9,481,927 of NW_025335889.1, forward strand.
CTCCTATGGTAACTACTAGAAAAACTCCTGATCTTCTGCAGATTGGATTCAACCCATAAATAGCACCAGCTCTTGACATTTGGCCTGCATTGCCTACACATTGTTGCTAAACATCAGACCAGCCTAGGTTGTTACATAATGCAAGTTGCATTTAACACATTTAAATTAAGGGTTATGATTTTGTGCACAGGATGGGTGTGATAGTTGATAAAATTAATTACAGAGCTTGAAACAGCTTTGCAAGAAACCCTTACTCCAGATCTGGGCCTAGACAGAGTGTAAAAGCACATGGCCATGTTCTAAACAACTTTCTGAAAACCATCCATGTTAACCTCTCCTAGAATACTCATGTCACACTAGAAAGATACTGCAATCTAAGCATGCAAATTTTGAGCAAGCTCCTGGAAAATTATATTTTTCCACTGCTGAGTACAAAGCAACTGTTCTTCTCACTAGAAATGACCATAATTTTCTGTTCCCCGAGGACTGCTAAAAGGAAGAAGACAGAAGTTGTATTAGACAAATTCATCAAGGCGAGTGCCACACTTGGTTGCATACTCAATCCGATGGTTAATCCAGCTCTGAATTATGATGATGGCTTTAAAAGTCAGGACATATGTTAATACAGCCCCATCATGTACATTGAGCACTATAAATCCGCATTGTCCTTCATGAAGTGCTTTCCCAATTCAGCTAAGCACCACTTCATTCAGTGCTTTCAGATAGAGCATTATGGCATTTTATGGTGCACAGCAATATCATGCAAGACTTTTTAGTAACCCACTGGAACGGCAGAGTTTCTGGGATCAATGAACATTTCATGTACAACATGTCAATTTCACCCCTAATGCTCTGCTCTAAAGTATGATTTTGCTTTCTGAAGAGCTTTCTACTACCTGTTCATTTACCCCAGTTAACTTTCACTGAGTATCACAGAAGCAAAATGACTAGCTAGAGTTTATTCACTGAGCTGTTGGCTTAGTGAGGAAAAAGACTCCTGAATCTTCTTAGCCCACGAGATCTCTGCTTAAGGCTTATTAAAGTACCAAACACAACAAGCAAAACCCTGGCTATCCTTTTATTGTCAGGTTTGTACATCTAAGGTTATCTGTGGGTGGGTGCATTAGTGGACACTTGCATTTAACTGGAGAAGCATCCCTCAGCACATTTCAAGAAGAGAAACCATACAGTGTCCTCTCTCCTCTGCTGTCTCTTCCACAGGCATTTGTGCTTTTGACGGGGCTGTGGTAGGTCACCAAATGCTTATTGATGTGCTCCAGCTCTTCCCACTTTCTCTCAATTTTCAATGCAAGCAGCTCAGCGACTACAATTTATGGAGCAATTGTGTTTCTCATGGGAACACAATGCTATGTGGGTACTTTCCACAGCAATTAAAGTACTATAAGATGGGGGTGAGTTGGGGGGGGTGATCTTTAGAGGATTCCTAACAGACCTGTAATGCCTAGTTGTAAGACTGAAATTTACCCGGAGAAATTAATGGATGCAATTAGAACACTGGAGACAGTAACTCTGGAAGAGTGGTCAAATGGTCTGGATTTGCTGCGGAGATGTCTCTGACAGCCTGGATGTGCTTTTCTGGAAGGAGTGAGACATCTGAGAATCAGAGTTTACCTTCTTTTCTCACCCTCCCTTCTTGGGGAAGAGGTCATAAAGCCGTCTGTGAAGAAGCTAGTTGTCTTTGGAAGAAGGTTCAGAAAGAATCAAAGAGCTGAGTTGGAGCTCTGCAGCAGCATTTCTGATGTCTGCTGGTTTCCTGGGAAATCCAGTGTGGGAGCAATAAACTTTGGGACATCTGTTGGTGTGTTAATTCTGCAAATGTCTGAGAAACAATTAAGTATTCCCAGAAAATGCAATTAAAGAAATTGAGAAACTGAATAAGGGTAGACATGATAGAAGCGCTTAAAATAATGAATGGTGTGGAGAACACTCAACCCAGGATTGGATGAAGCTGATTGGTAAGAGGTTTAGGACAGGTAAAAGGAAATACTTCTTCAAACAGCATATAGTTAAAACTATGGAATTCACTGCTGCAGGAATTGGTGATGGCCGCCAATCTGGGTGGCTTTAAACTAGGATAGGAAAGATGCATGGAAAAGGAGGCTATCAATGGCCATGTGCTACATCCTTTACCAGAGGTGGCATGCCTGCATACACCAGTTGCTGAGGAGCTTGGTGGGTGGTCTTGCACCAATTCTGCTTGTGATCCTGTGGGCAGCTGGTTTGCCACCATGTGTATAGAGTGCTGGATGAGATAGACCTTTGGTCTGATTCAGCATGGCTTATGTTCTTAGAAAAACATGCTGAAACAGACCAGAGGACTGCCTAGTCCAGCAATCTATGCACACAATGGAATGCCTTTGAGAGACCCACAAATAGCACATGATGTATTAGCACCTTTCTGCTCTCCTTCTCCAATAACTGGAGGCATTCAGCTCTTGGTACTGGAGGTAATATCCATCTATCATGCCTAGTAGCCATGGAGCATTATTCTCCATGGCTTTGTCTAATCCTTTAAAGCCATCCAGGTTGGTGGCCATCACTGCACTTCATTTAACTATGTCCTATGTGAAGAAATGCCATGTGAGGCATAGGGTTGCTCCCCTGGTTTCCGTGTAAGAGTCACGTTCAGGTATCCGAATGTGCCTTTTCCTACATTAAAACATTACAGGGGGGTCTGACTTTGACTGGAGGATGGATGCCGGAGGAATGTGGGTGTTTCATCTTTCCTGCCCCATGCTGTTATTCTGATCTAAATTTCACCTCTCTGCCCACCCCGCCACTCAAAGCTGCTATTAGCCCTGAAGGGGAGGAAATACAAGCACAGCGTGGTACAGCACACACAGCCAGGTGTGAGCCAATTTGCATGTGGTGCTGAATGCCAGAACTCTGCACCAGTGGAACGTGTACGTATCACCATTGTTACTTTATGAGAACTGTTTCCTTTGAAGATTCAGAGACAAATGTGGCCCTTCTCTTTTCAATGTCTCTCCAGGGCTAGCTAGGATGAAACTGAATACTGCCACCTGTTGTTGTATCACCTTTTATGTATTTGGAGTGACTGAAGACATTTTTCTTGACACAGCCTTCTATACAGGAAATGTTTGAATTATTCTCATGTAATTCATCCTTTTCCTCTTCACCCCTGAACTCTTTACTGACAAAAAGCTGGCATACAATCACGGCCACTAAAGGGAGCCACTATGCAATACATTTATTTCGAACATGCACAGATGGCTGTATTGATGCGGTGCTGGAAGCAGAATCCACAGTGATTTGCTTTAGATAGATAAATGATTCCCCATACCCATGTTATCTTTTTGAAACAGCATAGCGATCTTTTATCCAAAGGAGGTGGATCCTTCTTAGATTAAGTGCCAAACATTTATCTACCTGGATATGAAATTTGCATAGCGCTGTGGAAAACATTAATAGATCAATATTAATTATTGCTTCATTCATGCATTACTATCACTCTGTCTGTGTTGCCCTAATCATGCATTTCAATGCATGAATTCATCCTATGAGCAGAAATGGGACCGCACTCAGTAGGACCCACCCCCAAATGTCATGGCATAACATCGCCACACCCAAAGCATAGACACCTGCAGCCTATATTACAGTGTGATGCTGATTGATTGGGACTACTTGACACAGCCTCCTTCCTGCTCTTGTACTGAATTTCTCCCTTCATCATAGCACATGAATTGAAATACTATTAAAATTAAGTAAAATTAAAATTACAAGTAAAATTATTCTAGCCCACTTTTAATGTAGATTCCTCTCCATACAAGATAAAAATTAGACAAAGTGGGTAATAGTTATTTTTAATCAGCTCATTAATGACATTTAAATGTGGGTTTTAAATTGTCTTTTAATAAGCAATGGCCTTCATGAAAGGGGATTCTGTATCATTGTGTTGCCATCAGCGATCTGTTTTTACTCAAGAAATAGATTAAGGCTGGCTGGGACATGCTTGGGAGTTAGAAGACTTTGTATGTAGAAGATGGAGATCCAAAGGAGATGTCTACAAGTCTCCAAAGCTGGAGGGTTATGGGGCATCCTATGCATAGCAGGAACAGCACAGAGGCCTCTGCACTCTCCCATAGAATCCAAATGATCCTATGGCCCTCTAGGTGCTGTTGAATGGCCACAGGATCCCTCTGCCCAAAGATGTTCCAAAATATACCTAGGCTTTGTCTTTTATCCAAAAGAAACTTTGAGATACTGTAGTATTTTTTTTCTAGGCTAGTTAATCATTTAAAGGCTTTGGGACATTTTGTACATTATGCAGGGCTTACCTGGTTCAGATCCAAACCGTACCCATTCGTCGCATGCCTATATTTATTTATTTATCGCACTGAAGCTTTCTGGGTGATCCACTGTATGACACATGCATATGCAAAGAGGCACTACCACATTTTACATATTTGGAAGTACCTTTCATACATAATGGTGTCCTTGAAATGCAAATGTATACTTAAAAACTTAACGATGAGTGTTTATTTAACTCTCTTGATGTAATAAATTGTGGTTAATATTGGACTGAAAATATGCATCATGCCCTATCTGTTCCTTCCTCCTCTCTTTTGCACATAATGCAAAGCATATATCTATCTATCAAACAAACAAACAAGCCCATTATATATGAACTGGACAACCATGGTTGAGAGTCCAAATATAATCCTGGCTTGCAAATCAGGATGAAACTGTGCTTTGCATCCCTGGTTGGTAAATCAGAGCTTATGAACCCAATCTAATACCAAAGATCATTTGGCTAAAGGACTTGTTTCACAGACATAATACATAGCACACTGAGGTCTTAATGTGTCACTAGAAGCCAAATATGTTGAGGATCCATTCGAGTGAATATATGAATCCTTCCACACTGGCTCCACCGGGTTTGTGTGAGTGTGTGATGGGGTGGTGGGTGGGGGCCTCTGTCACCCACCCAAATGCTGCAATGACAGGAAAAGCCACAATCTTCCAAATTCTAGATCTTACCCTAGAAGCTTCCTGCCCCTTGTCCTTTATATTAAAGGCAAGTGCACTCTATCACTAATGATAATCATTGAAGAAGTGGCACTGACTTAGAACACCTGTTACCATACTGGCAGCTCATCAGGAGCCTGAGGCCAAAGGCAAAATAGAGACATCATATTTGCATATCAATTGACAAATATATTACATGAAATTCATGCTGCATTTGCACGGCTAGCTTTTCTTTCTTTCTTTTTTTTTTGGTTGCTGTTTTAGCATTGAATCTTTAAAACATTATGTTTGCTTGTGCCCATATAGTTATATGAAATTCAAGCTCTGCAAATTATTCCTATATAGTTATAAAATTAAATTCTAGAGGAGCACTGGGCTGTTTTGATTCTCTCTCCCACACACACCCATGCATGCACAGTAGCAGCAATACCTACATCAAAAGGCATTGTTCCTTTTAACACCCAAACCTGCAAGCAATACATGCAAATAGTATTTGTACCCATTTCCAATTCAGCATACGAAATCACAGTGAAAGCCATTTTCACTCTTGTGCATTTAAATCCATGCATTTCTGTTCACAAATGCCTTGCCCTTTGGCCTTTTAGGATTCATTTAATTTCATGAGTGATTGAATGTAGCTGTATCACAGAAAAGTAACTTTAACGTAAAATGTGAACAACACTTTTGTTAACCTTTGGGTGTGATCCTGTAATTGAAGAACTGCTGCTGAGGGGCTACAGGATTTGGCAGAAGACTTGCTATACTACTTGAATGCCGCATGCACCATTGTCACAACAGGTGTACATTGGAACATACACCATTCTTCATCCATGAACGTACAATAGGGAACAATCATGCACCAGATGAGGAGGGCATGATAATGGCACACACAGGATACTGAGTACATCACTAACATGTATCTGCTTAGGTGCCTAACAGGTTCTTCTCCTTGATGAAACTGGGGCTGTGCATTTTGGGAACATCATGAAAAGGCAAGCCTCACTAGAGAAGACAATAATGCTAAGGAAAGTCAAAGGCAAACAAAGAGCACAACCACCTATGCGATGCCAGGATTCCATAAAAAGAAGCTAGAGCCTTGCATTGGCAGCAGCTTAGGGAGGCTGTGAAGGACAAGATATTTTGAAGTATTCATTCATAAGGTCACCTTAAGATGAAGAGATTTTGATGGAATGTAATAACAATGCTTCACCTTGGGACTTCAGACACACAATACTCCACTCCAGCAGTTGAGAATACCAGGACATCATTCCACACAGATAAACAAGGGAAGAGAGGAATCATGCTACATGTTCCTGCTACTGCCCTCCATTTCTTGCCTAACCCGTTGCCATTTGTGAATAGAAGGTCTTGTCTGAACTCTATTGCTCTTCACACTCCCCCTTCCCCCACTCAGAAAGCAGTGTTCCCCCTACAGAGGAGCACTCATCCTAACATGTAGATAAGCCCCATTGCCCACCCACAAGAGAACTGATGCTTGAGAACTGTATACGTTTTGCTTGTTTCCTCCTCTGCCCCCTCTGTTCCCCTGCATCTTCCCAGCATGGGACACTTTTGCTTATTTTCCCCTAGAGCAGCCAAACAGTGGAACCACAGTTTGGAAGGGGTCTCTCAGTTTAGCTGAAATACTCACAGCCACCATGGTGATGAGCAGTCTTAATTTTCGTAGCAACAACAGCTGTGAGTTGTCCCTGTTGAAAAGTAGTGTGCCAGGGGCTGATTTGGTCTTGGGTGGATAATTAAGATCCAACAGCTTTACAAAAGATCAGCTCCTGAAAGAGCTGGCTTGTTGATATAAATCAGCACAGCACCTTTTCAGCGACAGGGAATTACTATAGGGACTGTCATGAACACCTGCATGTAAAAATATACTATTATACCACTATCTGGAAGTATTGAAGAGCCTCTGGGGACTCCCATGCCTTTGTTCTTGCAATGGTACCAACCACCCCATCTCAATAATTATGGCTACCAGGATATTGTGGAGACAGGAAAAGAGAAAACAATTCCCATATGGAAACGGACTGCGTTTCTGCTTTGCAGACTGTACATGGAAATCCTTTACATGGGACAGCTGCCAGGGTTTTTTCCTTCCACTGAAGGTGGGGAAAGATAAACTGTCCTGCCCATGGGGAGGATTAGAACCAGAAACCTCAAGAGTGTGCATGAACAGACAGCACCGCAGGGCATCCTTGACTGCACCTGCTGTTTCTTGGGCATGGGGAGGACACACTTGGCCTGCATGAATTGGCTGCCACTCTGTCCCTGGATGTGTTTGCCATGGTCAGCCAGGTCCCCAACTGTGGTGGGATTTAGTAGTGTTTCCAGAGAGGAGTGTTTTGATTATGTTTTGTGTAGAGTTTTCCCCTGCCCCAGTCATTTTGCTGGTGTATCTCTAGCCCCATATAGTTTGAGTACGGGATTGTTCTGCCTCTCCCGAAAGGTAGAATAGTAGTAAATTTAGGGCACAATTCTGTGCATGCTTATAAAGAGAAAAGTCTCATAACGTTCACTATGTTTTGGTACCCTGCAATGGCTGTCTGGGGAATGTAATAATTCTTTTTCTTGCTCTTAAAACTTGGATGGGGTTGCACCCTTAGTAGTCACTGCCTCTTGCTATTGGTTCATCTTGCTTTCTGTTAGTCAGTGTTGCTTGCACAGCCCTATGTGGCTGTGTCATCCAAAAGTGGAAGTGATGGCAGATGTGAAAAAGATGGCAGTGCAAATCCCATCCAGTCTTGCTGGGTGGGAAAAGATTTCGTAAATAGCTTTTCACTTGCTTAATGTGTGTAAAATGGCATCACACAAACATCTACTCTGTTTGTTTGTTTTAAAGTTGGAAGCCTTAAAAAAAATCTGGCTCATTCAAAAGTAAAAATATGTTGCAAATGAAATCTGTTTCAGCTTGGGACACAAAGCACTGCAAGGGACTGAAAAATGGGGTATGCATGCAACCGGTGCTTGACAGTTATTCGGCAACGCATCACAGTGACCTTACCAGCCAGTCACTGAGACGAGTGTGTGATTTTTGGGCGTGCCCGGTGCGCTTACCTTGGTTTATGGAACAATGAGAAGGGAGCTGTTAGGGGTGGGGTTAGCGTCCTTGCATCTCTCTGAGTGGCAGAGAGGCTGGAAGCAGACAGAGTTAGCCCGGAATCGGATTATAAACCCCTTTGAACTGTCGCTGCTTTCTTGCTTTAAACACCTGAGATGCATGAGAGGACAACCTGAGCGGCCAGCTGCGCCGGATGCCTTTTACACAGGTGCGCTGCAAGTTCGAGACCGCCCTCCCCCGAGGTCGCCTGCATCCCCTTTAGGAGGGGTTCTCCGCCGCTGGGGAAGGGGGGGGGGAGAGGGCACGGCGACGGGACGGCCGCGGATGCTGCCGGCTGTACCCCGTGCAAAGGCTGCTTCTTTTCACAGATAAGTCTCCCTTTCCCCTCCCCACCCCCTTTCCCTAAGAGGCTGGTTCAATTGCTCATGACGTGCCTCCCTCGCTGAGATCCCTGCCCTCCCGCTTTCCAGCTCGCTCATTCCAGCCTCCCGCTGCAGCTGCCTTGCATTATATTCCCCCTCCCCCCCGCTGCCGCTTTCCGAGACAGCCCGATTCATTTTTCTTGCTGCTGGAGAGCGAAGAAAACAGCGGGGGAGCAAGCGGTCGCTTTCATTCCCGCCTCCCATCTATTTTTCGACCCGCATTTTTTAATGTTAGCCTTGCAAGGAGGCTGTGGGAGCCCTTGATTCTCCGCGCCAGATGAACGTCTCCTTGGGCACTTGGACGCCTTGACTCCGGATTACTCGGGGGAGGAAAAAAAGGTTAGCCATGGCGACGATTTCCCATCCCCGGCATCCTTCCCCTTTCCCTTCCACCTACTCCGATGGCACCGTTTGCCTTCGCGTCGCCTCGCCGCTTGCCTGCCGCCCGGATCGAGTCAGGGGCGATCGGGTAGACGCCCCAACTGTGGCTGTAGCTATGCGGAGCCAGACAGGCAGCGAGATCACGTGGAGGTCTCTATAGAGTTCAGCGCTTGGGGGGGGGGGTCGGGGGTGTAAAGAGAGAAGGAGGGAGGGAGATCGGAGAGGACGGAGGAGATCGGCGCGCGCGCGCCTCTGCCGGCGTGATCCCGCGGACTTCTGCCTGCGCCTCCCTCGCCGTGCCGCTCTCGCTGGCGACCGTGTCCAGGTGACATTTTCTTTCATTTGTCATATGCTCGGCTTGCATTCCTCTCGGTCCTCATCCCACGCCGCCTTTTCGCGTGTGCAGCGCCCCCATCTTCCTCCCTCGCGCAAGAGAGGGGTGTGTTCCTTTCTTTCCCCTTACGACGAATCAGCGCCTTCCCCCGCGCCCTCCCGTCTCCTGCCTGCCTTTGCTGCTGCGTGCTAGAAGCGGGCGGGGAGGAAGAGAATCCGAGCCAGGCATTCAGGTGTAGTGGCCGTGCCCTGTTGATCTTCTTCGCCTTCACAAATGAAAATAAAAGCAGTCTACCTTTAAGGTTTCCCCAAGTTTTTCCTCCTCCTCCTCCTTCGGGCTGATGCCTTCTCTTGTCCTCGCTCCGATTGGCATTCTTGCTTGCTTGCAAACCTGGAGGTTTAGGAACGGGTGGCGAAGTGCGTTTTGTGTTAAGAAAGCGAGCTGGCCAAGCGGCTGTTGGCTCGTTTTTGGCTCAGAAAGCCGATCAAAGGGCGACTCTTCTGTTCCTGCCCCCGTGTGTGTGTGCCCATTTTTTTTCCTGCGAGGGGGGCGGAGCTGTGCACAGGTTGTGTGTGTGTTTTAAAGCAGCCTGCCGTGTAACGTGAAATACAGTCTTACTAATCCGTGGAGGAGCTCGGAGCAAGGCAACGTGTGTATGTGTGTGCGTTGCATGCGTCTCTTTCAATCGAGTTCGCGCGAGCCGAGAGAACTAGTTTCCCAGATCCACCCGACTTGGTCTAGTTTCCTTTCAGGCGAAAAAAAGAGGGAGTTGTGGGTAGGCTTGTGCTGAAAGGTCTCGCTTTCTGCGAAGGGCGTTGCTCTCCGCCTTTTTGTACACCCGGACAGGTGTTCTGCGAAGCGAGGGCATCCTTCGCAAGGTCAGATGGCATTGGAAGTTCAATCTTCTTTCTATAGGCGAGAGACGCCAGGAATCTCAGCTCGGCGGCCACGCCCAAGTGTGCTCGGCAGCCTTGAACTCTGCACGGGCTTCCAGCTCCATTCTAGAATTAATCAGCACCTGTTGGAAACTTGTTTTCCCCCTAAGGTTATACATTTTCCGGTTAGCGACTTGCTTACCTTTTATGAAGAGGCATGATTTAACCCTGTTTTATTGTAATTGCGATGGTAGTAAGAATGAATAGGTGTATGTAGTCACGCTTTGTAGTAACATGAGGCTTAAACGTGCCAACATTTTGGAAGGGTTACCTGAGTGGATGCAGTAGTTCACGAGAGAGAACCACTGACTTGGGTAAAGTGGGAACACTGTCGCCTAAGATGGTCTATTAGAAGAAAATCCCCATGGAGCACAATGGAGCTTAAGGGTTATTTGCAACCCTTCAGAGTAAATTTACTTGTACTTTCCTGTCAGTGAAGACCATTAAGTACAGTGGGATTTATACACGACAGATCATTTAGGATTGTGTTTTGGATGGCTTCTCCCAGTAACACTGGGAGATCATCTTACCACTGTGATGAGAGATGCTCATTTCTTTAGAATTACAAATCGAAACTCCTCATTGTAGAGCAGAAGTGGTAGCTTCCTCGCCATTCATTGAAAGGATAAACAGATGGCTCTTGTGAGATACTGTTTGGAATATTGCCGTATGTTATGTGATACGTGCTACATAATGAGTGTTATGTAAGCATGAAGAACAATGGAGAATCTATTTGCATTTTAAAGACTAACACATGTATCATGACATGATTTTATGTGTCTGCAGTGTAGCCCACAAAAGCTTGTGCCGTAATACATGCATTAGTCTTCAAGATGCCAGTCTCCTCATTTTTGCTGCTATGGACTAACACAGTTTATCTTTCTACAAAATGTGTACCTTGTGAACACCCTCAGAGAGCGCTGAGGGCTGCACTGTAGGAACTTGCCAGGAAGAAAGATTGTGGCAAGTTGCTTAGCAAACTGCTTAGCCTTATGGCTTATGGGCCAGGATAAAATCTAATAAATAAATAAATAAATAATGCATACTCTCTTCCTCCTGTTGCATTTTGTCATTTGAAACACCAGGGGCTCCATCTTGTATGTTTGAGCTCACTGAACATTTTTGCCTTGGACTTTTAGCGGATTTGCCTCTATTTCTCTGATCAGAGTGAGCCTGGAATTAGACCACACCTGTGTTCATGGCACCTCCCATATGCTGCTGTAAATGAATGTGAACAAGTAGAAGTATTACTCCTATATAAATGTTTGGTCTGTTGCTGATTCTCTGTTAAGTGCTTAAGGATCTATGTTATTGATGCTGTTTCAGGTGCTGAGGAGTGCCTGTAAAATTAAAGCTACATATCAACCAATAAGTTAAGTAGCTAGGCTTTGCTGTCATCCCATATAACTCTGAATTTTGTACTTTTTGCTTCAGGCACGCTGGACAATGTGCAAGAACTGGAGTGGTGGCCTTGCTTTGAAATGGTGGTGGTGAGCAATCCACCATTGGTGTTAACCTTGAATTGAAGTTCTTCTCCTAATGCCTAGTAATAGCTGATTTTCAGAAAAATAATTTTCATGAAAATTGAGTGTGTGGGGAGGTGTGGGGGTGTGCATAAGTAATGTCTTGTGGCATTTTTAAGCAGAGTGTTTCACATATTTTCACTTGTCATGTAACTTCATTCTCTGTGAAAGTTTAAAGCAGACAACATAGTGCCTTCTCTAGCAGCAGGTCATACAAGTTGAGAATTAAAGGTAGCTTATGAGGTCACCTGAATCTATCATAGAATAGTAGAGTTGGAAGGGGCCATGAAGGCCATCGAGTCCAATCCCCTGCTGTTGCAGGACACCAGGTTACACCCTCCCACTCAAATGACTGCCCAGTTTCTCCTTGAATGTCTCTACTGTGGGAAAGCCCATCACCTCTCTAGGCAACTGGTTCCACTGCTATATTGCTCTATATTGCTCTATCATATCTTTAATCTTCCTAGTCAAACTCATTTTCTTTCAAGCTTTCTACCAATGTGGCTTTCACAGTTTACTTGACTGCAGTAGCCAAATATCTTCGATCCAGATGTCTTTAACTGTTTTCTTTTTAGCACTGATGGATTTTAGTTCATTTCTTTAGAAAATAAGTGACATCCCATCACTGGGTCACTTTAGAACAGGTTCTGGCAAACTGGTTTCCCTGCCTTCCACTGTGTAAAATACAGCATGATGATGGGATCTCTTTGATACTTGGCCACCTGTAGGAGCCAAACATGTGAAGGTTGCTGTCATTGCTGTGTTTTTTGCTTGATTTCCCTCCACAAATTATAATAATCATAAATGAGATGGGCCAATGGAACAATCAATTTTGGGAAGCCTGCTCATTGCAAGTCACTTGGCAAAGAAACTTTCTTCACTGCATTTGTACGATATTACGTGTTACAAGCAGTGCAATCTAATACCTTTCTCAAAGGAAGCCCGATTTAGTTCAACAGAACTGTTTATAGGATTGTACTTAAATTAGTTCAGATCATATGTGCTACACTTTGCAATCTTGTAATTGCTATTTATATTTTTGTGTTGCTCTGTTAAGGATGTTTTGGCCTTTGAGGACTTGCTGGCTTTCTTTCTTTCTTAACCTCCCACCCCATTGGTGGCTGTTAACTTATCTCAAGAATTCTGGGAAGCTTTTGTAGAGGAAAGGAAGACTGACTAGAACATGAGCTGTTAACAACCATGTGTCCACTGCTAAATGTGCACATGCATTCTGGAGCTCAATGCCCTACTGCAGCTTCTGTGTAGACTAAGCACATGGATTTGCTTTATTCTTTATGACTTGCTTCCTCAGATGTCTAGACTGTGTGGGTCACAAAAAGCTATGGATGGTCCTGAAAGAAATGGCTGTGCCTCATTGATTGTCCTAATGCATAAACTGTATCACAGACAAGAAGCTATTGTGAAGACAGAATATGGAGAAACAGAATTACTTTCTATAGGGAAAAGTGTCAGACAAGGGTGTATTTTACCTTCCAGTTTGTTCAGTCTGTACACAAAGCTGGATTAGGGTCAGAGAAAGGATTGAAAATTGGCAAAGGTACATCAATAATGTAAGATATGCAGATGCTACTGTATGACAGGCAGAAAGCAGCAATGAACTGAAATTCTCATGAAAGCAAAAGAAGAAAATGTAAAAGCAGGACTGCAAATGAACATTACAAAAACAAAAACATGATTACAGAAGAATTATATAACTTCCTTGTCAACAGTAAAGAAGTTGACTTTATGAAAGATTTTGCACACCTTTGCTCACACATCAATTCAAAACCAGATTGCAGCCAAGAAATTAGAACTGAGATTTGGAAATGCAGCAATGAAGTAACTAGAAAAGATCATTGGATATAAGAATGTTTCACTAGATCCCAAGGCCAAGAATATCCATGATATTTTATTCTTGATCATTATGCCTGTGTGTGAAAGCTGGACAGTGAAGAAAGCGGACAGGAAGAAATTTGATGCAGTTGAAACATGTGCTGGAGGAGAACTTTGCAAATACCCTGGATGGACAAACAAGTGGATCCTAGATCAAATCAAGCCAAAACTTTCTCTGAAAGCAAAAACAATGCAACCGAAGCTGTCATACCTCGTGAGGCACAACACAAGAAAACAAGATTCATCGGAGAAGACAATTGTGCTAGGGAAAGCTGAAGGCAGAAGAAGGAACAAACATGAGATGGATCTATTTTAGAAAGGAAGCCACAACCTTGAGTTTAAAAGAGCTGGTTAGGGCTGCCAAAGGCAGGACATTCTGGAAAGTCATTCATTCATAGGATTACCATAACAGCATGTAACAACAGATGATTCATCAGATGTAGTAGATCATGTCTTCTGGCCTGTGAGCCACCATTTTGTGTCTGGATCTTCTAGGCATATAAGAGAAATTAGTTGTGGTTAGTGCTTGATCAGGATTTATTGAATTTGTACCTCCTGAGCTAAAGAGGGACTCAAGCATAGGCTGTGATTGAAGCCTGTCTGCTTGCAATGTGATTACAGGCCAAAAAAGAGAAAAAGTTTTTAATGGATTATGTTCATTTGAAACATGCATGCGGCAAAAAGAAAGTTTTAAGACAGTATTCACAAGCACACTTTCATTTATGGGAAAAGGATACGTATATTTCACATATGTACATTCAGTAACAGATGCACAAAAATACACATACGTACCTTTTCACGTGGCAATGTAAAATAGATTGTATGTAGATTTCAATCTGATAACCAAAGCAGAATAATCTTCAAGGTGGAATTTGGCTGAAGTTTTCCTTGTATCGACATCTCTAGGTAGATCTGAAAATTTTGTGTAAAAGTAAAATAAAACCATAGCACACAAAAATATGGATCTCTCAGGCCTGAAGCCTGCCCACTCCTCATCTGTAGAGCTGAGGGGCAGGGTTAATTCTCAATGGCTGGGATCACTGTGTGTGGGTGGTAGGGAATAGGATTGATCCCTGGCCCAGTGGGGTCCCCGAGTATGCAAAGGGCTCTCATGCACAGAGGGCAAACCTACTGCTTGTCTCTGACACTGCCCTCCCTTTCACAGGAATGCTTCATAGGGATTTTTTTCTGTATTGGGGTGCATTGCACATCTGTCCAACCTTTGCAATGGATGCACCCTCCTTTCTCCTCTCTGCTCACAAGAATGATAGACGCTTTGATAGTAGATGTGGCTTCTGCTGGCGCGGAGCTGCATGAGGAGTGTCAGCTACTGCTATAAGCATTACTGATGCTTCCTTTGCCCTGACTACTTATCTTTTGTGCCCTGCGTGTACCTCCCTTGTGCCCCCTCTGTCACCACAGCCACTGAAGGCAGTGAAATATTTCTCTGTTCGGTTTGCAATCTCTGTGTTGTGTTTATTGCTCTAACAGCAACTTTGGGTAGTAACAGAGGCATTAAATCAGACATTTTCTATAAATAGAGTTGAAACATTTGTGATCATTACTGCTGCAGTGGGAGCATATGCATCTTGAGGAAGGTGCAGGTTGACACTGCGAGACTCTAGACCGGTTTTTGTACTGTGCTGCACAGCTCAGTGACTGATTAACTCCTGGCTCTAAGAGATGTGAACCTACGTGTGTGTTTGTTTCCCTTGTTGAAGAACATTGGTGTTCTATTTGTTTGTCTTTTTATTGACCTCTGTGTTTTCCAGGGCACAGAGTTGCATTCCAAGGTTTTCCCTAATGAAAGAGGTGACTTTCACATCATTGATTTGCAAGGAACTAGATTTTTACTCTTAAAACTGAGCTTTGCCAACTTTGTCTGTTTGAACTATTGCCAAGAGAGATGTTTTGTGTACATTTCCCCCCTGTAAAACAAAGGTCAGTTGGAGAGTTCATTCCAGTTTAGAAAACTTCTCATGATTTGTTTACTTATTTATATGTTGTTGTTCTTTGCAAGGTGAGAAGACTGGTACTAAAGGTATGGGTTTGGCAATCTCATTTCCCTTCTTGGGATGCTTGTAAGTCTCTTTAGCTGTATAATTTTGCTTTGTGCAAGAGTGTTAATATTTTGTTACCTGTGGGAAAGTATCTAGTATGATATGTATGCTCTGCATATAAAATATGTCCTTTGGAACATTTGCAATGTTCACAAGAAAAGTTTGTTAGCTCTGTGTATGCTAGGTCTAATCATAGGTTTTTCCTCTGCAGAGGCACTGATAAAAGTATCTGTCCTTTTCCATTTGCATTGGTGAAGCAGGCACCTTTTGAATGCCTCTTGAAGATGACCAGTTTACTGCAATGGAAATGGAAAACCCTTGAGTTGTCATTGAAGCCCCCCCCCCCCCCCCCACGTACAAAAACTTTGCAATTTGGGGCTGACTGTTTGGAATGATGACATCACATAGAGTAGAGGCCATGCAGAGAGAAATTGGTCTGCTGAATTGTATTGTTAAAAATGTTTGTTATATGTGCATGAATTTGTGCTCTATAAAATACTGAATGTATATTTAATACAACATGCATAAATAGTCTATAAAAATGTATAAAGGTGCATGTATATATCTGACAGATTTAGCTGGGCAGCCATTGTTCTTGTGGGAGCAGTCAGATGTCTCTTGCATCAGCAAGTTTCTATGGAATTTGCCGAATACAGAAAATCCTCTCCCAAAACATTGTTGCTGTAATCCTTACAATCTGCATAAATACTAGCTTGTAGGAACCCACTTTGGATTTAGTTACTTTGGGGTGCTCAGCCTCTGAACAGCTGAGAAGACTGTTGCCCATGTTCTGGGGTATATAGATTTTCTTAAATCCATTATGTCTCTGTTTCACGGATTGTCAGCTATCTTTTGTTCTGTATATTGATGGAGGCAGGTTTTTTAACCCAGAATTTTATTCTAGGTGCAGCAGTTCAGATTAGCACTAAAGCAGTCTTGTGCAAAGGCAAATTAGCTCTAATTCGCATTAGTGCTAATGCAAATTAGAACAACTCCCTCTCTCCAGCAATGAAAAACTGTTCTGCAAAAATGCAGATTCTATATGAGTTAGAAAAAAACCAATCTGCTGTAAAATTCAAAAGTCAGATACATAAAAATCTGAATGAACCAGTTGCTGATTCTTCTGACATCTCTTCCATATTCTTCATAAAGGCAGAGTAGGCAATGATAATCTTCACTCATGGGAGCAAACATTTCCACAGTGGTTCTAAAGCATCTCCCTTGAATTTTTGGTTGCTAAAAGGATTCTCCACATGAATGATTTAAGTTCCTTTGCTAGACTGTGGAATGGTTCCCTTTTTCTGCCACATGCTTCTAGCAAGTCTCTCTTTGACCACCAGTAATGCTTTGTGTAGGGACCTTTTCCCCCTTTCAAACAACAGTCTGAACACTTATGAACTCTGCTAATACCTTGCTGGCTGAAGCATCTTAGCAAGTGTTTGCTAGACATGCTAATAGCAGTAGTAGTGGGGCACAGGAATAGTAGTGATTCACTCAGATCCAGCCAGTTGTCCTTATTCCGTGATGGTAACTCCAGCTGAGTTACTCTGAAAACCTCCTGTTCCATCTCTGCCTAGCCTGGTTTGGGGGCGGGGGTGAATAAAAACACTGAAATTACTTGGCAGAATCTAACACCCACTCTCATCTCTTTCTTGTTCCTCCTATGTACTCTACTCTGCCTCTATTATACCTAAAAGAGGAAATCCTGGGTGCATGACCTCCAACAGCATCTGCTGCAAATTAAATGGGAGTATGAATGCAAATGTACAGGGTGCAGCAGTCGCTTGATGCACAAAGGATGTGGTGTTTTCTTTCTGTCTTTTCTCCTTCCACACTTTTCACTTTTTCACTTGAATAAATGGAAATAGATCAAAGGCTTTGTTGAAGCTTCGTTAGGAACTTATAAGAAATTCATGATCCTCTCCACCCTGCCTTGCATGACACCTTTTGCTAGATATTTTTAGCTTTGATTTCTTCTCTTGTGCAGGATCATGATCAGAACCATGTATGAGCAGGTGAAGAGCCATTTGAGGAGCCATTCCATTATAAGCGGGGAGTGAAGCAGAGTCCGAGGAGAACCCCGTTATGCTTTTTAATGATACTTCTCTTAGTAACTGTAGCAGACTAATCCTGTTGGTTGCCGTTAGTTCTCCTGGAAACTGGGGTTGGCCCAGGAATGAGACTGCCAAGACTGCCTCTATCTGTAGGGAAGCATAGTTGAAAAGAGGTTTGCCTTTGGGGGAAAAGTCAGCCAACCTCCCTCTTTTTCCATTGGAGGTCCGAAATTTGCTTTCTGTTGATGTAAATGTGAAGAGGCAGAACTGAGGATGCTGAGAGGGCATTGTTGGTTATTTCTGATGCTGTGGATGGAGGATGATGGATCTAAATGAATGATGGGAGCAATTAAAGTGTTCTAATTAGATGCACTATTGATCTGGCACCATTTCTGCTGGCAAGAGTTTCTCTCGATATTGGGCAGCATGGCATGTAGCCGAGCACTCTAGGCTTCTATAGTGTTTTTTTCCTGAGGGAGTCTTACGGTAAAACGAGAGTGCAAATTCTTGAAATCTCATTCATTCATTCATTCTTCATTCAACAAATGGGTAAACCATACCTTCAAAAAATTTCAGTGCAGAGACATTAAAAGTGACCTTAGAGTGACATCATTCAGTACGATAAAACAGTATAAAACTGACACATCACAAAGTACAATTCTGACTCCTAAAACTATTCCAAACAGCTGAAAAGATACAGACTTGAATCTACAAAATGTAAAAAGAAAATATGAAAGCTTATTTTTAAATGTCTGCTCAACTAAAAAGAGGCGTTCAGTTGATGCTACAGAGTATCTTCTGACAATGGGTGTTCTGTCATACCATAGTACTGGAGTTATTAATCCTTAATGTTATTGTTTAAAGGCTGTCTCAAATGTGCCATTCCATTTTCTCTACTCCAAAGCTTTTGTTTGGGCATTGCTAGTAGCAGTACAAAGCAGATTTGATGGAGTGCAAGTCCCTTTGAACTCAATAGAACTGGCTGTGATGGGTAACTTACTGAAGCTGAATGTGACTGGAATAGAAGTGATGTCCTCTTTGAGCAGATATGCAAGTTGATGATTGCCTTGGACTTTCCTGCTGTCATTGGACTTGGAGGGAGCTGTGTCCAGCAATGCATTTTACCATCTGTACCTCATTTGGTGGCTGCCATCTTTTCTGGAGCAGTGGGGCTCTGCAGCCATCATCTCTGCTTTTGTGACAGCTGGAAATGTCTCCTGTAATGTTAGAGGTAAGGATGGGTGAGCAAGCAGTGTTCAACCTTGCCAAGATTCTCCAAACATCAGCTTCCTTCTTGTCATGTGCCAGATCCCCATTTGCAATCGCTGCTTGCTCTGTGCAAATGGGAAATTGTGCAAATAAAGCAGTGATTAAATGTGGAATTTATACAAATCAAATGGGGAAGTTGCACAAACGGAATGCCAGCACATCTTCGGCAGTTTACAAACATTGTCAGTGGATGTGTTCTTCTGCTTATCTTCAGAGTTGTAAGCTGTGCACGCTGGCAAAATTTGCAAGCAAAAAGGGGAATTTCTCATAAAGCCCTCCTTTTACAGGATCTTTTTCGGGAGGGAGTCAGCAACTGGAGGACATAGACCCGCACACTGCAACTGCAGTGGTCGACTCCCTGCTATTTTTGACCTGTAACAGCCTGGTTCCTGTGTCATTTGGGGACTGCCCCTTCCCATATGAGGTGCTTTCCATCAGTACTTTCCTATGCTAAAGTTCTGTCTGTCTTACTCTTACCATTGTTGTACCATGAAAGCTGTTATTCATGTGCCTTTGAAGGTATGTAAGTGTTCTGCAAAACATATTAGAGCTCCTCTCCCAGCCTCGATCTACCTGGACAGTATGCTTAACATGTGAAGCTTTTCTTTGAGAATCACCTCCAAGGAAGGCTTGGTTGGTGGCAACAAGGTAGGGGGCCTTCTCAGGAGCAACTCTATGATTATGCAACAAGCTCCCCACTGAAGTCAGCCTGGTGCCAACTTTCTTGACCTTCTAGTGCCAGGTCAAGATTGTCTTGAAGCTGAGGCTATTAAGCATTTAATGAGATGGGAGGTGGGTTACATCAGCAGTGGAGCAGTGCATTGAATGTGTGTAATTGTTCAAATGTTTAATTTCTGTTCCTAAATTTGTATTGAATTTTATGCTGTTTTTATCTGTGCTGTTCTTTATTGTTTACTATAAATGGATAACAGCCCAGAGAGCTTTGGCTGTTGGGTGCTATTTAAAGAATAGTTAAATAATACAAGGACCAGGCATACTTGTTTGGGGTGGTGACAATGTATATGAATGTGTTCTCTACTAGTCCAGCCATTTAGCTCAGTGTTGTTAACATAGGCAGTTTCCTGGGATTCAGACAGGTACCTTTCCCAGTTCTTCCTGGCTATGCTGAAGGTCAATCCTTGTACCTTTCATATGTAGGCAACCTGGTGTTTTCTTGTTTCAGATTGCAGTTCCCATAAATACTGACAATTGGTCATCTTAGCTGGGGCTTATGGAAACTGTAATCTGAAATATCTGGATGGCACTAGGTTGCCCATCTCTGCTCTGTACAGAACAATGACTATCTGCCCGTGAAACTCTTTTGGAAAAAAAAATCTTAAATTTTGACAGCAACAGCTTATTTCTCCAAAATGTTTGTAGCATGGACTTAAGCATGTATGTTTTAATGAGGTCAATGCTCTGAGCTATCTATGTTCAGTTCTGAACAAGGCCAGAGCAAAGCTTTTAATTAATAAACCCAGAGAAAGTAAAAAGCCATGGATGAAGCTTGTAAAGTCATATCTAGAGTGTTCATATTGAGTATATGCCTACCAGCTGCACTCCAAACATAGTAAGGCATGAGGGTTTTGTGTGGGTGGGGGTGGGAAAGTATTGACTGTGACCTATATACAAAAGTACCATACCCTGAAATATTCCAGATGATCTCATTTTTACCAGGGCTGGTCAGGAAATTAGCTTGGTGGTGTTTACCCCATGAGGGAGAGCAATTTAATTTGAAAATTTTAAAAGTGCTCTTTTTGTCAGATTTTCCACTATGTTCACTGAGGGCCGAGAAGCCAGTGTAGCAGACCCAAATACTTCAGTCTTGTCCAGAGCAAAACTACCACAGATTTATTGAATCTCTTTCAAGTTCCTGGTCAAAATGGTCTAGTGTTCCATTCAGTCGGTTGAAATGGCATTGGCGATGCAGTACAGCCAGGACAAAGTTTCACAAGCAATATGCATTTTTGGTGAAGTTTTCATTTTGAAGGACACCAACTGCACTTTTGAGTTAATATGAACCAATAGCTTTAATTATTCAACTGCATCATTGCCCTTTCAAAGTGTGGCACATGAGTGCTGTAGCTTTGTGTTTGCATCTTTTTTCTTGTCCTGGGCAAAGGCCATGTTGGTTATCCTGCATCATCCACAACAATTGTTTGGAAAGCTTCAGTGATGTCACTTTGCCCACCTGGCTACTGCAGATAATTTCCTCAAGAACAGGTAATAATTTCTTATAAAGGTGGTCCAGGAAGGAATGATTGGCCCCTGGGAGTTAGTAATCTTAGAGATAGACAGTTAAAACACAATATACAATATACTTTTTCACTGTCCAACTAGTCTTTGGTGTTTGATTATCAGGCTATGGTGTGGTTGAGTCATCAGGTGGCAGCTTAAATGGTTAGCTGTGCCATGGTACATAATTTTCACCACACAAAAATGGATACCACAACTTATTCACCAAATAAAATTAAATCAACCATAATAGACATAACCATGTAGTGGCTTTTCCCCTTGTTCTTCAAGTCGAAAGAGTAATGTGTGAATCAGTCTGTGCTGAAAACAGAAGAATATATGCATTTCATGAGCTTTCAAACATGAACCCTTTACTGAAAGAGTGAAGAAATTGAGGCCTGGGTCATAATCTGGCTCTCTGGGGATTCCCAAAAGCCCCTGCCCACATACCTGACCTCTCCCCAGCCCTTTCTCCTTCCCTCAATCAGCTTATTTGGTGATCTCCTGGCTTCTGTGCAGATTTCCCCATACCCAAGGCTTAGTTACTGGCACTGTAGGCTAAAATGTGACAGTATTTTTTAGTCCTGCCCTTTTGTCTTCAGCTGTGCCCAGTGCTAGAATGTCCCTTCCCCTGGTGGTTTTCTGGAATGGAATCCAGCCCTTCAGATGGAAGAGGCTCTGTACACCCACTTCATTGCAATGTCAATCTCAGTAGTCCCGAACAGTGCCTGAATAGTGCAGAATTAGACAAGATGTGAAATTTGTTGAAAATATACAGTGGCTTTGAAGGTTCAATTCTGCTTTGTTTTTCTATGACCGTTTCCTGTATTGCTTTGCCAGATACTGTAGATGGCTGCCTCTCCATCCATTTAGAACTATCAAGGGAGTCTTTTGAGCAGTCAGTGCTCATTAAGCAGGCACCTGGTTTCTGCGATTAATGATCTAAACAAAGGGCCTGGGTGAAAACAATTTGGGATTAACTAGTTGTATAAGAACATAAGAACAACACTGAATTACAGGAGAGCCCTACCTAGTTCAGCTTTTTCATCTCTTGGTGGTCCATCAGATGGCAAGTCCACAAGCAGGACATGCTCAATGGTGTTGGTTTGTTGAAAAGTATTGAATGGAGAAACTCTGAGGCTGCCTTGGGTGCTCTGCATTGTGTCAACATACTTCAGGAATAATAATTCAGCTTTCCTCTGAGTACACTGATCAGGGATAGCGTCTCTGTCTGCATTGCATAAAATTATGGAAGGCAAACAGTAGAGGCTGTGTTTTCATTGCTGGACCTATCCAGAAATTTGGTGTAATGGAATGAGGTTTTATTTGCTATGTCACTCCCCTTAATTTCTTTCTCATGCTTTAGTGGATAATGCTGATGTGTCCATCTGTCATCAGGCCTACAAACTCATGTTCGCAAGCTCAAATAAAGTGAGTACCCCTTAGAACAGTATTTTTTACTGCTGTGTTCTGTGTGCTGTCTATTAGTATTTTTTCAACAAGGCATGGAATTGAACGGTCATTCAGCAAAAGTGCCAGGCCCTGGCAGCATTTGGGTAAATCGTGGTGGGCAGCATGTACCAACGCCTTGTCCTTAATTTATGCTACTGTCATTGTGCAAATAGGCCCTTGGATTGGGAACTGGCTTGTTCCTTAGGGGAGCAGTCACCAGGGGCTCAATGCTCCCCCACCCTCTGTGATCACAGACTTAGAGAGGCAGCAAAACCAGGTCAAGCCCATGGTTTGCTAGTACACACAAGCTGTTGGACTGTGTTCATCTTGGGATGTCACAAGCCGTACAGGTGACCTCTGGGGAGAAAGGAAATGCATGCATGTGTCCTGGAGTGCTTTTAGTCCTTTCTGCTGAAATTATCAGAATGGCAAGTTGTGATGCAGAAGGAAGCAAATACTGGTACAGCCACTTGTCTGCTCATTTGCTGTGTTGCAACATCCGTTCCTACATTCTAGTCCTTATGTCTGTCTGCTTTCTCCACTTTTCAAAACCTCCTATAATCCATTGCTGTATTCCTTCAGAAGCTTCAGTTGCATTACAGCAGAGACTGCCATGAAATCAGAAGCCCCACAGCAGAGGCAACCAACAATATTTGGTATTCCTTTCTGCAGTTTGCTGATCATGTGATCTCTTTGGGAAGTGAGGCTTGAGAGGGGCAACTCACACAGGTGATTAGCCAGTCTGTGCCTCTGACTGAGCAGTGATGGAAGGAAGATGCCTACAAGTGCATTTATATTGGAAGATAGCTTGTGGAGTGTTTATTGCTGACACATGTAACAAAAATGCATCTTGTTTTCCCACGCTGAACAGAATGGAATGGAAAGAGTGATAGGAAGAGGCTTAAATCTCCACAAACTGCTGTGAGCTATTCTGCTATTGGTGATTCACTGGCATATAGAAAGAGGAAGACAAGGGCCATATTTTCCACTCAGAGTCACTTCACATATGACTTTAAATGGACATGGTGATAAAGGGGGAAATGTGTGTACTGAATGCTGTACTTTTCCCAGAATGCAATTATGGAAAAACAGGCTTTCATGTGTTCATGCATATGGTTATGTTTTGACCACCCAAATATTATGTTGGTGCATGGGAAAAACAGCATAAGCTGGCCATACGCACCTTCAAAACCCTTTCTCCTCCTGGAGTTGGGATGCTGTCGCTGTGCAGAAGAGATTGCATTGATGGCGATGGCTGTTTCATTTACTGACTTGCTTGGTCGTGCTTGGGATGTGCTGTGCAGGTATCAACTGCATGCTATGTAGGTTGCAGTAGATTTCAGTTTGTCTTTCGAAGACCACCTCTTTTTCAGCTGCCTGAATTTCTCATTTCTGCCTAGAACTTTCTCATGATAAAGAAGAACCTTGGTCTTTCCCTCTGAATTTGCTCTGTTCAGTCTGTTCAGAGCTTCCTTCTATGGATCTTGTGCTGATGTTTCCTTCTAGGATGTGCTGTTTGCCCTTAATGAGAGGATAACTTGCTTCATACTCCCCACTGTTCTGTAGAACAGTCGTCTCTGCAGACTCCTTTATGTCAAGGTCCAGCTACTGGTATTGAAATTCCACTAAGAGATCATGGTGTCCTGCTGTACCTTCTGTCCTTGATTGGGGGAAAAAACCAGTCTGGGTTTCTCCCAGCAATCCTAACCCTAAACCAAGCCCATTCAGAAGAAGATTCCTTGTTGTGCTCTGTATTTTGTCCTACTACTGAGACCAATTCAGAAGTTGAAAGGCAGGTATAACTGGCTTTCTTGGCAGTTCAGCACAACTTTTAACAGGTTGTTTCTAAGAGCTGACATCTGGGCAGTGGCTTACCTCTTGTGGCCTCATAAAGAGTACTTTAGCCTTTCTGTTCAGAATTATTAAACTGAGCAAACTACAGGCTAGTTATTCCCCCCACTCCCCAGTGGAATGAACATAGCCCATGAAAAGAAAACTTGCTCTGACAGATCCAGGTAGGAACAGGTGGTACTTAAAACACAGGATAATCTTGCACAAATGTTTCACATTCAGCACAATTGCCTTTCAGTGGGCTTCTTCATATAAGTTCTACAGGCAATGGGTGCAAAGGTTTGAGCCCACTTTAGATTTCATGTATGTGTTTGTCCTGGTATAGTACCTTTAGGGAAACCACAGTCAAGGTGATATTTTAAAAAGGACTTTTGCAAGTGTTTCTCTGAGCATGTTTGATTAGACAGGGATGATAAAATCCCTTTGAAAATGGACGGTATCAAACTTGGCTCACGTATGCTTCCACATTCTCCAGGGATGAAGTCACAAAAGAGAGCAGGTATGCACAGTTTGGTGGTTTTGTGCTGTAAACAGAAAAGTTTGGTGCATCAGTTTTGCACTGGTTGCATTACAATGTGTGCTTGTAGTGCAGACAGAGATTATTGAGCTGGTACTTTTCCAGAAGGGGAATTTGGGGTAGAATTTCTTGCTCCATGCCATTCCTGCTTCAGGAAATGAGGTATGTAGAGACTACTTCACTTGTTTCTTGCTGTCTCAGAGCAATGAAAGCACAAAATATAGATATGACTGTAAACAAAGGTAGTTGATCTTGTGGATGCTGAAATATAAATAGCATGAAATATTTGTCTGTCCAACTCTATTATTGATCTCTCAGCTTTGCTGAAAAGTGACTGAGAAAACTGTATTAAAAGCAACTCAGCAAATATAAGTAATATAGTAATGAGACATAAACCAGAAGCCAATCCAAATTAGTCACAGCACAAGATGATTAAAGTGGACTCTATCACCCAGTGCCAAAAGCTTCCTCAAACAGCTACTAATTACTTTCTACCTGGTGACAATGGTCTCATGGCCAGGAAAATCTTTCTGAAGGAGGCATTCCAAAGTAATGGTGCTATGTCTGTCACTTGCGACTACCTTTTTATAATTTTATTTTACTCACTGTTCTTGTATGCTGTTTACAGCTATCAAAGCTCTCAGAATGGTTTATAGCAAAATATGTAACAAAGAAACAGTGTAACCATTTAAATTATATACAGTTACGCAGCAAATAATCACAACAAATATAACTATAAAATAGAATCAATAAAAATAAAATCCATCCCTGGAGGCTTTTTTACCCTCACCAGCCCACACATTATACTCAAATCTACCACCACAATGCCCACAAGAAAGGTAGTGGAATTCTTACTATAATTAAATAAAATCAAACTGAAAAAACAACAAATGACAATAATTTAGTCATTTCAAACATTTATATGCTGTCCCTTATGCATGGCATCTCAGGATGGCTTACAATCATTAAAACAAACACAATAAAACAACATCTCAATATAATAACAAATGACCTAAAAATATAAGTTAAGTAAAATTAAAAGGGACGGTTGAACATTAAAATTAGTTTTTAAAATAAAAATTTTTAAAATAATTAAAAAGGGTTTAACCTGGTGCTGAAAAGAATATAAACTTGGTGAACCTCTCTGGGGAGTGCATTCCACAATAAATAATAAAATCGATAAAATAATGTAGGTTTGTTAATAATTAACGTTTACAATTAATAATTTGTGATTACTCCACAGTATCCGTGAAACAAACAGATACAAATGTAATAAAATGACTGATGGCACTCCACCCAAAACCTTTAGATGACTTCACCCATTGGTTTTGTATAGTTGTTACAGAGCATGGGGGAAAGTGTGGAACCCTGCAGTACCCCATGGCATAAAAGCCACAGTGCAGAGCCATGTTCCCTGAGCACCACCTTCTAGAAATGGTCAGCCAAGCAGGAGCCTAACCACTGGAGTGCAGTGCCTCCAACTCCCAACTCAGCCCACCTATCCAGAAGGATACCTTTTAAACTTCAGTAGGGTGGGGACATGGCAGGACAAAACAGGAGAAGGCAGTCCTTAAGGTAGTCAGATCCCAGGTGTCATGAGAATTGAAAGGTTAGAACCAGCATCTGAAATGGATCTGTGAAATGAATAGGTAACCAGATGGCACAGTGCCAAGTCCTACTTAAAAGGACATCTCCTGTGGTTGGTTGCCGAGTTGAGCCAATGGTCGATACTTGTCACTCCCTCGAACAGCAAACTCAATTGGCATGTGCCGACAGGATCACGGCCAAAGCAAGTCTGCTGTGAAACAATATGGAGGCATGCTGAAGACAGCCCCAAGGTTTACGGGAACAACAACAGCAGCAACAGAAGAAAAATAATAAGTATATGTATATAGCCCAATGAGGTAGTGTAGGCCACAGAAACTTGTGTATGTGTGTGCGCATAGAATAGATTCAGAGGAAGTGTTAGAATGCATTTACATGTCTTTGTAATCTATGTTGCTATGTTTTTATAGTAGAGCTGGCTGGCTTTGTTTGTCCAAGAGAACTGGAATATCAGGAATTGCTGGGCTTGCCAATCAGATAGCGACATGAATTGCACCTGCCCTGTGTGCCTTTCGATTCTGGGCTTCCTTGGGGTTATTTTCCTCAGTGTTTTAACATATCGGCTTTTCTAGTCAGGGTGATGATCTGGACTTCTGGGGTATTTGGCAGAAAATTAAGCATCTTGAGACTCTGAGGTGGTTCTTGATTGTACAGCACATTTCTGGCCCCTGCATGTGTTCAGTCCACTGAATGAAATATATTTACAGAGCTTGCACTTGGGAGATTTTGGAGCAGGAGTTCAGGGCCCACACAAAGGGTAGATACAACTGGGCATCAGCTGCAGGCCCCCTGGGAAAGGCCACTGGAGTAGCTCCTCCTCTTCCCCATTGCAGCTTGCCTGCTTTGTCTCTCTGGCCAAGGCAGTGATGGTGATGGTGAGGAGGAGGAGTGGATGGAAATGCCTTCCTGTTCTTTTCCTGTCAAGTAAGTAAGACGTGGTAGTGATGAAGCAGAGGAGAGAGAACAAGAGCAGCTGGTGACCATGGTAATGGGATTGTAGATTCAGTGAGGGTGGTGACCCATTGATGGTGCCTTGCCCAAAGGTATGCAAACACCCTGAAGCTGGTATTGCAAGAGTGGTCCACTGATGGCCATTTAGATATTGTTGACCTACAGTTCCCAGTAGCCCTTGTCAGCCTAGCTAATGGTGAGCATAATAGCAATAGCCGTCCAGCAATATTTAAAAGGCTAGGAGTTGTCTGGCTTAGAGTAGTAAAGAGGAGAGATGATTAAATTGCTGTGAACAGGAGTGGCTCTACAAGAAGTCTGTAGAGGAAGGAAGTCAGATCATGGTTGCACTTGGAATGGATTAAAAACTGGATGCAAGATTTTTCCTTTACATTTTCCCTTAATGCTTATGGACAAAATCATTTTTAATGTCTTTGGTAAGAACACATGATCAAAATGACTGTTTTTTGCTTGGTAACAGAAATGGTTGGTTTATGTAGCATTCTACCTTATATGAGATGTCATATAAGATCAACCCTTAAAACTAAAGATATTTTGGTGCAAAATTCATATTGTCCTGCACTTTGACTTCATTTTTCTTGTTAAAAGTTTTTTTTAACTTTCTAACAAGTTTAATTTCAGTTTCCCCAGTTTCTCCCACAACCCTTTTCTGAACTCTATATTTTGTATTTTACTTGATGTACACTTGCTTTTACAGTTTGATTCTTTTCCAAACAGGGGAAAGGGGAGGAGAGGCACAATGGGCTGGCAGGTAAAGGAAAGGCAAAGGAAAAGGGAGAACAGGAAAGGAAAGGGAGTTAGGGGGTTGTTAATCAGCTTGTGCAGTATATTCCAGTTGTACAGTTGCAAAGGCAGTCCTGTGACACTCATCTTAGAATTTGGATATACAACCTAGCTGCCAAGATGCAGTTATTCTTGGTGGGCTTGTCTAAATGCTCTCCTTTCATTCCGTGAAGTGCTGGCTAATATGAAAGCAGGCCATTCTGGGGTTATGTTTGAATGATTTTAGTCAGCTTGATGTTCAGCCCATACAGGTTGCACGTAAAAGTGCAGGCGATCCTTGGAGGCTCAAGAGAAGAATGGAGTCCTTTGTGGCACATGCACCAGGATCTGTAATGTCCCTACAGGCCAAATGCTGCCTTCCGGAACACTTGGGTGACCACATTGTCTCCTCTGGCATAGCAGTGGTGAAGTTAAAGTATATAATGAGAAGATAATGGTACACAGGACAGATGGCCTGAAAATTAGAATGTGATTAACAATTCAATGTGTGGGCCTGAAAAGTATCCATTTCATTTGCTAAGTGATGATTACTGCAGCCAGTCCTGGGGAAACAAATATATACTTGTATCATTTTCCTAAGAGCAAGTCTGATTGTAAATGTACACAGAGAGCCTGTTGGTGGGCTGAACAAAGTTAATTTTTTCCCATTCTCCTCCTGTCAATGCAAAGTAGCATATTTATTTACCACATCCAGCCATGATTCTAGTGATTTTGCAAAGCTGTAGGGAATGTGTAGTGGTGCTGTTCACATACTTCATATTGATGTTATGATACACGAAGTAGCTTTTCTCCAACCAGATTCCCTCTGCCCCAGGTTTTTGGACCACAGGCCCCATTATCCCTGATGATTGGCCTTGCTGACAGAGACTGATGGGAGTTGTAGGCCACAACTTTTGGAGGGCATCATGTTAGGAAAGGCTATATGAAGAGTGCATGGCAGTTGCCCCATATTGGATCGTGTGTTTCCAGTGCTTGTATATGGGTCTCCTTAGGGGTCCCTGTGCTTTGGAGCTTAATGGGCACATTTGGAATTTTGAGAGTTACTAGTGCTCTTGAAAAATCGGGTGTGGAATGTGTGTGTTCTACATCCATAATAGGCACTTGATTCCCAGAAGTCAAACTGCAGAAACTAAAAGAACCTACATCAAAGGTAGAAATAGGGATCTGAGCATTGAAACAAAGAACCACCCTTCTGAACCCAAGTAAAGATGACACTGGTGTGTTGGAGGGAAACACTCTGTTTTAGAAACATAGAAACAGAGTGAGTCAGAAGGGGTCTCCCGGGCCATCTGGTCTGACCTCCGGCACCAGCCGGCTCTGCTCACTACATGCCCACCATGTGCACGTCCAGCCTATCCTTGAACACCCGCACCGATGGGGCCTCAACCACCTCTCGTGGAAGCCCATTCCACACCCTCGGGGTCCTGACTGTCAGGAAATGCTTCCTGGCATCCAAATGGAACCTTGGCTCCCTGAGCTTTGCTCTGTTGGAGCGCATCCTGCCTTCCTCTGCAGGGGAGAACAGGTCTCTACCTATCTCCATGTGACCTGTATGTCACCAACATATCCCCTCTGAGTCTCCTCTTCTCCAGG
>NW_025335889.1:9511985-9678675 GCF_004798865.1 Varanus komodoensis
CCATTTGGATGCCAGGAAGCATCCAAATGGAACCTTGGCTCCCTGAGCTTTGCTCTGTTGGAGCGCATCCTGCCTTCCTCTGCAGGGGAGAACAGGTCTCTACCTATCTCCATGTGACCTGTATGTCACCAACATATCCCCTCTGAGTCTCCTCTTCTCCAGGCTGAAGAGACCCAGTTCCCTCAGTCTCATCTCATACCCCATCTCCTGCAAACCGGCCACCAACCTTGTAGCCCTGCGCTGCACTGACTCTAACCTGGCTATATCCTTCCTGTAATGAGGGGCCCAAAACTGAGCACAATACTCCAGTTGCGGGTGCACCAGAGTCATATAGAGTGGTAGTAATACCTCTCTCAATCTAGAAGCCACACTTCTGGCTATGCAACCAAGGGTGGCGTTTGCCCTCTTGACCACCGCATCACACTGCTGACACATGTTTAGCCTGCAGTCAACCAGTACCCTGAGGTCCCTTTCACAAGTGCTGCTCTCCAGCCACTTGTCACCTAACCTGTACTTATGACAGCTATTCCTATGCCCCAAGTGCAAGACCTTGCACTTATCCACATTGAATGCCATCCTGTTGTCTCCTGCCCACTTCCATAGTCTGTCCAGATCCTTTTGGATCTGGAGTACCTGCTCCTCAGTCGTGGCCACTGCTCCAGTTTTAGTGTCGTCTGTGAATTTGATCAGCAGACTGTTCACCCCTTCTTCCATGTCATTAATGAAAAGAGTAAACAGGATCGGCCCCAGGACAGAGCCCTGGGGGACCCTGCTTGTCACTGGCTGCCATCCCGATGATTCCCCACTAATGGTTACCCTCTGCTTTCGGTCAGTCAACCA
Source organism: Varanus komodoensis (assembly GCF_004798865.1). Taxonomy (NCBI): domain Eukaryota; kingdom Metazoa; phylum Chordata; class Lepidosauria; order Squamata; family Varanidae; genus Varanus; species Varanus komodoensis. The sequence goes on from NW_025335889.1 coordinate 9,512,826, forward strand.
TGTCCTAATCCACTGGACAGTGCTTTGGTGTATCCCAAAACTCCTCAGTTTCTCCACCAGGATATCATGGGGCACTTTGTCAAAGGCCTTGCTGAAATCCAGGTAAACCACATCCACTGCATCCCCTCCATCTAGCCATCTCGAAACCTTGTCATAGAATTCCACAAGGCTTGTCTGGCAGGACCTGTTTTTGCAGAAGCCATGTTGTGTGGCTGCCAGCCTCCCTTCCCTATCTAGCATCACTAGATCTCTCTCTATTATGAGCCTTTCCATTATTTTTCCTACAATGGACATAAGGCTAACTGGTCTGTAATTCCCCATGTCCCTTCTACTACCCTTTTTTGTGGCATGCTAGCATCCTAGATAAAAACAAATTGGATTTTTTAAAGTTTAAGAAATAAGATAAAAGCCAGGAAGGGTGGAGAGCATGGCAGGCACCAAGAAGGGATGTGCGCAGGCGCATTGGTGAGCATGGGCACTGCAGTGGAGACCCTTGGATGCCTGTTAACTACAGGGGAGGCTGAGTGCCTATGCCAAGTGGGATTGCTGCAGAATGGACTGAGTGGCTTACATTGTTCAAGCATCAGAAAAGAAAACCTTGAACTTGTAAAGAACAGAGGGGAGAAGTCTGAGATGTATTTCTGTTCATCTGGGTTTGTTTTTAAAGTGATAAAAAATCTCCCAACCTTTTGTTTTCTCTCCTGTAGTGTCTGAACAGAGCTTGAACGGAAATAAAGTAGCCCAGGAGCCGGGGATTCGGTGAGTTTTCTTTAAGTATTTTAATTGTCCTTTCATTTCTTTAAACAGATGCTCACCACATTAAAAAAAAGTCTGCTGCATGGCCTTACTACCTTTTTTAAAAGAGTCACCTCATAATTTAATTGTTTTCCTGGTAAATTTCATCTGAAGCAAACTGTATGCATTGCAGTTCATTTGTCATAGGTATGCATGTCAAGGTTACAAGTGTTGAGAATGGTGTATCTCTCTCTGTCCAGCCCCCGCCTCAAACAGTTTCTTTACTTAATAATCTTCATTGTTTCACACAAGTTTCTGAACACACACAAAGTAGCACATTGAATTCTATCTGCGAATCATTTCTCCTTATGAACCTGTCTGCACCCCAATCCTGGAGGAGGTGCACTGTGGAAACGGGCTTGCCTCTACTCCCCCTGTTGCACCTCTAGTTGGGCTTCTGGGCAGTGCTGGTGCCAAACCACCACGTCCGCCTCCCAAGGGGACCAAGGGGAGGATTGGTCTCCGCTGGAAAGATCTCCCATTTCAACATCCCCTGTTACTTCCCGTCATTCCCATGGCTGGCATGATCTGTGTCTCTGTCCTTCCTCGTGCTGATTTCTTCTGCTGCCTCAGCTGAGTCCCAGGACCTTGAGCGGCAGCTTGTGGCTGCCCAGTCTCACAAGCAGTTTCACCCTCCAAACCTGAGCATGGCTAACCTCCGGTAAGTGCGCCTGAGGCTTGACGGTGTGCACACGCACAGCAACAATGTGTTTCCTCACAGTAAACCTGTAAAGCATGTAGACCATGGGTAGCCCTGTCACTTACCACTGCTGCTTATGCTTTTTAAAACATTTAAACATGATGCCCCGAGTGGCCATTTTGACTCCTTTTTTACCTTTCTGGTGCTCCATAGCTGCTCTGGATGCCAATTATATCTAAGTATACTTTGGGTACCCCACAGAGAAGCCCTTCCCTGATCTGAAGCATGGATGACATGCACAAGACCTCACATACTTATAGCTGAGCCTTGTGCTGATAAGGGATGCGAGAGCTTTTTCTTAGATTAGGGCAGTTTTGTTTCTTTTGAAATTCTGTGCTCTGTGAATATGCCAGTTGCCTCCATTCTGCTGAATTACTGTCGTAAATCCTGAGCAACCAGTATTCCTTCATTCTGTTCTGTGCATAGCTAATCTTTGTTTTGTCATGGCATCTCCCATACCTTTGATCCAGTGCTGTCACAGGAAGAAGGCAAAAAGACAGCAGCAGGGTGCTGCACATATAAGCTTGGAAAGCAAGTTGCAGAGGTTAATGGGGAAGCTGTGTTTTCCATGATATAAATCAGGGTCTGCAGCTAGTATGCAAATAGTAAACGACAGGTCCACAACCTTAAATGGCTGCATCTGCATGCCTTGGAGCCTTTATGAACTATACCAGAGGTGTTGAGCCCCTTTCACCCCGAACTTTTGGAAAAGCTGTGGTGGCGAAGAGTGGTATAGTCCAGCAGTGGGTGGAGCTAAAGGCAGAAAGGGCAGGGGCCAATGGCAAAAGTGTGTGGTGGGAAATGCCAGCAATTCCACAAATAAGCACATTTTAGCTTAAAGCTATGACTGCTAGAATTTAAATCTTAGGAAGGCACTTCAGCCTGTTAGCATAGGGGTGGGGGAAATTGTACAAAAGCCAGGGTGTCACCAAACTGTGAGTGTCTGGAGAAAAAATGCCATGCTGGATCAGACTGATGGTCCATCTTGTCCAGCAGTCTGCATGGTGGCAAAAAAGCTTCCCACAGGATCCCTCAAGCAGGATGGGTATAAGAGTTCTGCCTGCCCAAGCTCCTCAGCAACTGGTGTACACAGGCATGCGGCCTCTGGTAATGGAGGCAGCACATAGCCAGCAAGGCTAGTAGCCACTGATAGCCTTCTCCTCCAGGAATTTGTCTTGTCTACTTTTAAAGCTTTTAAATTGATGATCATCACTATCTCCTATGGCTGTGAATTCCATAGCTTAACTATATGCTTTGCGGGAAAGTATTTTATCTGTTATGAACATCCCAGCAATCAGATTCATGGGCTGACCTCGGGTTCTAGTGTTGTGGGGGAGAGACAGTAATGTCTCACTAGTCACTTTCTGTACACCATGCATAATTTTAAGCACCTGTATCTTTTCTCCCCTTACTAGCACTTTTTCTTAGCGAAATAATCATAGTGGTCACAACTGTTCTGCACAGGGGAGTTGCTACAGCCTTTTCACCATTATAGTTGCCCTTCTCTGCACTTTTTCCAACCCAGTAATGCCCCTTTTCAGATGGAGGCAAGGGCAGGAAAAATAGTTGTGTGGGTGGGCCAGGATTTGCCTTAATATATTTCTGTCTTACATAGAGTGGCAATGGACAAAATGATAACGCATACTGAAGGAATGAGTATGTGTTACCATTGAACTGTGGCTTGTTGTTGAATCATGTTTGGACACAGCTGCTCTAACAAGCAATGGCTGGTTAACTACAAGCACGGTTTGTTGTTGGATTGTGAGATGTGGATCGTTCATGAAATTTCTTCCACTGGGTTCAGACGATATGATAACACCTGTTTCAGCAACAGCCCACCCACCGTTCAGTGACAACCCATACGCAAGCCTTAAGAAAATCTCCTCCTCTTTCACTTATTCTCCCCATCCCCAATTAAAGAAATGCACTTGTACATTGTCTCTGTTGTGGGGGAAACATTGGATGCTACATACCATGTGGAGCTGTTAGTACCTTTCTCCGTATTCTGCAGACCAGTTCTTCGGTGTGGATACTCTTCAGTTCCCAAATAATGTGCAGGAACTTCTCAGATCCACCTGTGTTCTGGCACTTCAATCCACTGCCAAAAAGCTTGCTGGATAATACTATTGTGCATCAGGAGTTAAAGTTGAGATGGAGGAAAAAGAAAACCTGGCAAATTTATTTTGAGTGTGATGGGATTTGTGCTGCAGGAAGAAGGTTCCTCTGTGTGTGTGTGTGTGTGTGAAGTAGTAACTGCAGTCTTGTCAGGGTGAATGAATATCATGGTAGTGACATAAGGGGAATCCATATCTTTGAAAAGAGCTATAAATGGGTCAGTAGCATGGAAGAATGTAAAATGCATGTCTGCGCCTCAGGGGCTGTAGACTTTTCTCTCCAAGCAGGTTGGCTTGTAAATTTTTATAAGCAATTTCTAGTCAGTAATGCCAAGGGGCTTGCCTTGTGTTATTTCAAGGCTTGCTGGGTGTGCTTGAGTTCTCTACATTTCTTCTTTTGCTCCTCCATTGCAGGTAATGTTTGTTATTATACCTTCTTTGGTAATTGTGGTGGACAGGTGAACAGAACTGGAACATTTGTATGCCCGGCCGTATGCCTATCACTGGCTGGATTCACACTCAAGCTGATTATTGGTTGAACCTTTACTAGCTGTTGTGGGTTGTTGAACCTCTGAGAGTCCAGCCGCACTAATGGACAATAGTTTGTTAACCCCAACAGCCAGTTTCTGCTCAAAAAACCATGGTTTCTTAGCACAGCTGGGTTCACACAGCAATCCACAGTTCTCTGACAACCCACACTCAACCCACACTCAGCTTTGAATATGGGTTATTGTGTTGTGTGAACTCTGTCTAAAATTACTTCTAGATTGCCCTTAAAGGATGAGACCCTTTCAAGACAACAAAAAAAGAAATGCAAACACACAAAGTGGATATGCTAAAAATTGAGACCTATTCAGTAAAACATAGATTATCAACTAAAATCAGTAGAAACACATTTTGCCAATTAAAAACCAATAGCTCAGATGTATGAGAAGGCATAAGATGTGGGAACTACTTATGGGAATCCAATTTCAAAGGTGTGGGACCACTACTGAGAAGGCTTTTCTTGCTTTTACTCACCAGCCTAACTACCCTTGGTAGTAGGCAAGTGAGATGGGCCTCTGATAATATCAGGATGTTGGCAGGCTGGTACAGGAGATGACTGAAGGTGGATCCACGCATTGCACAAAGACTCTTGGGATGCTAACTTCCTGATTGCCTTGAAAAAGTGGGAAGGAATAAGAAAAATGAAAGGTAAACTCTTGGTCACTTCCCATTCCCTTACCCCCCCACCCCCAGTCCTATTTTATTTCTTCTTTTGTTCTCTATAACCTTGGGTACACTTTGTCTTATTCAAACCAAAGGAAAAAACTGGTAGAGTTAAAGACTAGCTGTCTCTGACAACGGCAGATCTAAAATTCTTGTCTTTGTCCTTTATTCCTATTATACTAGTTCCTACTGACTTTTACCTGTATGTATTTATTTTAAAGATTATATTGGGTCTTAACAATATGTTACAAGGATATCAAAGGACAACAAATGGAATGTAAGGTCTTTGACACCCATCTCTTTGCAGGCCTCCTAGCCTTGGTTCTATCCCATACATGGCAGGGAACCAATAATTGCATTTTGAAAACTGTGCCCCGCCTCTAACCTGCTATCAGACCTGTTTTCTTAAAGATTAAAGTGGAGATAGAGCACTCAGTGCACTGGTGAACCCACCCAGATACTGGCAAAGCAGAACTATTGTAATGGGAGTGCATTTCATTTCAGATGTGACCTTTCTGATTTCATCTGCAGGTAGCTCACCAACCCTTTGAAAATGGTGATCCTTGTCTGTCTGCTGCTGAACATCTAGCTGCCGGCTGCAGCATTTCCTTCTGGTGGTGTTGTTGATGATTGAATTCTATAACTTGGTCTCAAGAACTGTTGGAGGCATTGCCATGTTAATTCTAACAAGGTGTCTTCTAATGATGTTCTTGGGTGGCTTTATCCCAGCCAGGCTTGCTTGCTATATCAAACCCCAGGTGTTCTTGGGAGAAAACAACAAACTAGCAAACAGACATACGTACACACACACACACACACACACACAGACACACACACACAGGGAGAGGGGAGATTAGGAAGGTAAGATGCTGTTTGGGGCAAGTTCTGCATCCTGACCTTCATGCTCCCTTTTGCTCTTATTGTTGGACAAACAATAAGAGCAGTTGTTTTCTTTATAGGTGCTTTTGGCAGGGGCTTAAACTTGCAGCTCTGCTGATGTCAAATGTGGTCTGATGGAGTTTTTATGCTCCTGGGTTTGCAGATTGTTTATTTGCAAGCTCATTTGTCCTAGTGATAAAAGTGTTGCAGTGGTTGTATTGTTTTTCATGCCCCCGTTTTACTCAATGACTGATTCTGTGTTAACTGGGTCAGTAGGAGTCTTGCTTTAGTCTTCTCAGTTTTGCTCTTCCCCAAAGAGTCTAGCCTGTTTGTCTTTCTTTCTACAACAGGCAGCATCTGCAGAAGAATACTGTTAGCACAATTATTGGCAGACAGTGCAAAGTGGTTATGGGGAGTCCTTCTCTAGTCAGATATCTTTGGATATACAAAAAGTGCAGCAAACCTGAAAAGTAGGATCTGTGCATCAGATCTCCTGTAATTCAAACCTGACTACCGCTCTATGATTGAAGTCTTTTGTTGTTCTTCCATTTCCCAATTTGTTCAGTGCACTTAGTTTCACCTCAAGGTGTGAGCATGTCAGTGAAGGAAAGAAATGCAATAGAACTAATTTGACAGTCATTCTGTCAGCCTGGGGGAAACTCCCAGGAAATCTGCCCCAATTTTGCAGCTGTTATAGGAGGACCAAAGACTCCAAACAGCCGGAACTTATATCAGAAAAGACAGGCTTCTGCGTGTGTTCACCTTTCATCGGTGTGTGCCTTTGCCATGGCAAAGTGCGTGCAAGTACTGTGCACGCATGCACACACAGGCATTTTGCTCCTGTGTGTCCTGCTGTTATGGAATTTAATACCATGGAGACCCTATGCTCGTATTTCCTTCCTTGTAGTCTGCTCACTGCCTAGCATAGCGTTTTCTTGGCATTGCTCATTGTGGTACGTTGTAGTAGATATATGCTGTGCAGAAGGCTGTTTTATGATAGCAGGAAAGTTCAGCAGACTCAAAGATCTGGGGATTAGGAATGCGTATGGCAGGAACTCGTCTCATTGGCTCTGTGCGTGCCAGCATGTGGAGGGTGGGTAGGGTAAGTAGCAATTTGTGTGGTTGGGGCTTCTATTGTAAAACAGCATGCATTGAACAATTTCCTTATTCAGTTGTTTTTTAAGAGAGTTGGACAACCTGTTATAACTGCTAGCTAACAACAAAGGCGGTAGCTTTCCTCAGTTGTTTACCTCACACCTGCAGCATGATAGTAATTGCCTGGATGGTATCCCCTGCCTGGGCTCAGTGTCTGTAGGTTGGTCCAAGAACTGTGCTTGGGATCCATCCCAGCTAAAGTAGCGATCGTGTTGGTATAAACAAGTGTTGCCAGCTTCCTCCTCTTCTGGGGGTCTCCCATGCCATCAGTATGCTATATCAGAGGAGAGCCATACTCCCTCCCCCCTGCCACACACACACAGCTGCAGGTCTCCTCCTTGCTTTGACAGATCGTTCATCACCTAGACTGCTGAATACAGGGAAACTGACTATCCTCATAACTATCCACCAAGCTCTCATTCCAATACCTTTGCTATGCTCACATGTGGAAATTCTCCCTGAAAGTCATGCAAAGAGTTTTCAGCATTTGGGATGACCCCACAATTAACTTATTTGCCACAGCTGTAACCACTTCTGCAGCAGAATGGGGCATGACCCAGACCCTTTGTAGGAGGTCTTCTTCCTTCATGAGGGCAGTGTTCCCTAACTTACATTTCTGCCCTTCCTTCTGATTACATACAAGTAGTGGAGCTCACTGCATCCTAAGAACCCCATGGTGGCCTAAGATGGTTTGTCACAGTGCTCCTCCTATCCAAGCTTATTTTCCTTCAGCATCTACTCCTTTGAGACCTCCTTTCAATGAAGAATTGGAGGATGAGATACCCAGTCCTAAAATTTCTGTGTCTCACAGCATGGGAGTAACCAACTCTATATCTGACCAAGTTTTGGATCTGTTGATGGCTTCACAATGATGGCTTTATCATCATAGAGGTGGTTTTCCTTGATGTCATTGTGTGGGGTGAGAGAACTGTGTGCTCAGCATCATGATAATATTTTTCTCTAAGATTCTATGATTCTCATATTTCACAAAGAAAGTAGTTTTTCAGAAAGGCAAAACAGTCTTCTAGATTACGTCTACCTTCTGAAGGTTTTGTCTCAATTCCACCTAATTCAGGGAATCATACCATTAGTCTTCCTTCCTCCAGCCTATCTCCCCAGTGGAATTGAAGCTTCATTCTCTAGATGTTATGACATTCTAATTCTACATCTCTAGAATCCCACCCTTTAGAAAATTTGCCCATTTCTTTGTCCACTCTAGTCCCAGGGAAAGTCTTCACAATGTCTCAACCTGGTCCCCCTACGTAGATATCAGAATGTATGTTGACACCGTCTAGCAGAACAGGTCCTTCTTCAAATGCGGTTTGATATCTCCTATCTCTGATAAGTCCTACTGTTTTTCAGTTCTCCATATGTGTGAGTTGCAAATCATGAAAGGGTGGGCTGCTTAGCTTTCATTGCAGCTCTTTGCTAATTGAAGTTATATAACCACCCTCTTCCTTACATTGATGCCTCACCATTACTGATATCCTCTGCTGTGGCAGACTGCGTACTGAGTGGCAAGTAGAAGTCACATCTAGAGCAGGTGCAAGGAAGTGGACAGGGTTTATTTATTTAATTATTAAACTTGTAACCCACCCTATTAGCCAAAAGGCTCTCTGGGCAGGTTACGGCAGGATTTCAGCAGCATATTTTTTAAAGCTGCAGAGTGTTCCAAGTCACTGTTCAGTGTAGGTGCATAATAGAAAGGAATGATGTGGATTCACAGATTATCACTCAAAGAACCGCTGTTACAGTTAAGCAACCTGTTGGTATTAACTTCATAATATAGGCAGCATGGGAAACTCATGAGGACACAAGGCATTTCATTACCAAATGCAGTGTCACAGCTACATTGCTGAGAAATTATGTATGGCTTTTCAAATTATTAAGGGGTTGAACACCTCAAGGTGACAAACAAGATAAAAATGATACAAAAATATACTAATATGCAATAAATAAATGTATAATAAAATACCACTACAGATCACATCAATGAAACCTGCAGCCCACAAAACAGGAGTGTCTTTATAACCTTCATGTAGTCCTGAAAAGATGGTGTTTTTGAAGCTGATGAACCCCTGATGAAAGCAGATTCCAGAGATATAAAAAGCCTTCTCCTTCATACTCACCATTTTCTTCTTGTTTTTTAATGTGCAAGACCCAGTGTTCAAAGGTGTACAATCCAAGAAAGGCTACCTATTTCTGAACATGAATTTTTGTGAACAGGCAGGGAATGCACAGTATGAATACAGAGGCAGGATTCAGGGCTAGCATGCACACACAACTATTTTTGTGCAGCTACAAATTTTCTTCTCCCAAATATGCATTCAATCTGTTTTTTTTATAATAAAAGTACACAGTCACTTGTCAGAAACTGGCTGGGCTCAGATGCATGGTGTATCTGCAGCAGCTTATGAGAATGTGCGTGAGAAGCCCTATCCTAGGACAAGACTGGGTCTGTCAAGGTGTGTTCCCCTCTTGATTTTGTTTTCGAACACCTCATATAAGGTCTGCTTTGATTGGGATTATTCTAAGCGAGCATTTTAGGATCACTGAAAGGAGCAGAGTGATGCTTATATCCTGCCTGATGCATATGAGCTTGTTATCTCTCTTTCTGGCTTCCTTCTGCAGCTCCAGTGCAGCTAGTATAATCTCTTATGAATATCATGTAGAGCTTGTGACTGTGTGTCTGTATATCACACTGGAAAGAGATAAAGAAAACACATGAGTCTCTGTACTTTTTCTACGATTGTGAGGTTTTTTGCTAGTAAAGATACAAATCATGTATTTGTAGTCTTGTAAGTGATAACTTTGGTGTCTGCAGAAGTTGGATTTCTACACACAGTAGTTGACAAGAAGCTGCAGCTGAGTTGTTAAAGGCTGATGGAAAAGACCCATTTGGATATAAGAACATAGGAATTATACTAGCTGGGTTCATTGCCATCTTCCCACAGGGTTTTAAGCAGCCCCTGCTCATAGGTTGTCCTGTCATCTCAACCTGGTAAGGGTGGGTCGCAGCCATAGTTAACAGACTGCCCATGGATTGTTTTAGGATTGTGGATGGTTTGTTAACCATGCCAACAACCCATTATTGCTGGGGTTAAACAACACGAGAACCTGCAAGTGGAGCTGGGTTATAGACTGGGTTCTCCTAGGTGCCCAGCACATCATGCAGGTCATAGTGGTGTCATCACAGCTCTAAATGGTTGAGCAGACTTGATCACTGACTGGCAGTAGCTGTCCAGGATTTCAGACAGGTCTGCTGTAGCCTGGAGGTATGAGGGAATGAATGGTGTCCAAGGGGAAGGGGCTTTGGAGAAGAACCCACTCTCTTGATATCAGCAGTCTACTGACTTGCTCCAGGGTGGCGGTGTGTGCATTCTAGCTTCCAGACCAAAATGTTTTCCCCTTATCTAAAGCTTCTACTGTTTTCCTGAGAGATCTTCTGTTGCATCTTGATATTTGTTTGCTATTGACCTGCACCAAATCCAGTATTTGCTTCATTCATTTACTATTTCAGTGTTCTACTGTGTTAGTGCTTGGACTGTTAGTGGCTTGGTTCACAAGACCATTGCAGCCCACATAAGCCCATTTGCTTCTCAGAGCTGCAGCACCTGTAGGTGCCAGGTTGTTAATCCAGACCTCCGTCACAGCAGCTTTCTGTGCAGAATTGGCAAGGGTGAGTTGCTTTATGGTGGTGGCTGGCTTGTCAACCACCCCAGCAACACATCTGTACCAGGTTCACATGTTACAAGAAACTATGGCATACCCCAGCCATTCCCTGAGTATTCAAAAGGGTGACTCACTTGGCAGTACAAAGCTGATGGGGCATTTAACCTACAGTGGCTTTTCATGATCTGCTAACTGGGCCAGCATGTCCCTTGCCTCTAGGTCTGAATGATCTCTAGCTAGTTGTTTGCAATATACAGCTGATCTTTGTTGCTCTTATTAATGCTGTTTGCTGAGGAATCCCTCAGCAGCCTGTTTCCTGGTAAAAGTGTCTCAGTTCTTTTCATCTTTTGCTGAAATCGAATGTAGGAGGGAATATTTTCTTGAGCTAGTGATGCTAGGTATGGGTGTCTGTTTCTTAGCTAACTTAATGTTACTTCAAGTGATATCCTGGCAATGAAGCTGTGCTCAAAGTCCCAGTATGTAATGAAGCTCAGACTAAATCATATTGGAGCCTGTTGTTTATTTATGCTTAATGGATAGTATTCAAACTGTGATCACCTGCTTCTCCCCTCTCTCCACTTCTGTATGATCGTTTTGACTGAAGTATGGGCCAAGAAGCCATTTTTTCAGTATCTGGAATATTATACGAACAGATATTGTCAGCCTGACTACATGTAACATTTGCGTGAAAATCTTTAGTATTGAACAAATCAGTGAGGCTGACTGACTTGCCCTTCTAAACAAATCAACATGTACTTTTGCCCAAGGGTCTAGCCTGACTGGACAGTTTAGATCCCTGCATCTTCATGGTTTATGAAGCCCCATCCACACATTCTTCCACTTCCATGCCTGCTTCAGTACTGTTTGCATAAAGCAATCAATTCTCATGCCTAACCTGAGGAATTCTGGCTTTATTTAACCAACTAGGATAACAAGCCAGGGTCTACTTTTAATATGTTCTAGAAGTGTACCTTATTAGGTTCATGGTGGACAATGCCTTATTGTCCAGCATGGCTATTGCTTTCTATCCATCTATAACCACAATCTCAAATCAATAAAATGCAGATTTCTTTGTATTCTCTGAGATACTGTACTGCTGCAAGTGGAGATCTTGGTTAGGTGTTCTGGGGAATGGGGTGAGTTCAAGGCAAGGATTCAGAGCAAAGATTCTAAGTTCAGGCTCTACTAAGCAAGGTATGTTATGCTTCAGGTTCTAACAAAGCAAAGTTCAAGCTCCAAATAGTGCACTGGGTATCTCTGTGTGAACTCAGCTGAAGAGTCTGACAAGCACTAAACCAGTGCTTCATAAACAGATACCCCTAACCAAGGCTTAGATAGGGCTTCAGCTCCACCTCTGTTAGGAAGCACCTCTTCTAGGTGAAGGGGCCTTGCTTGTTTCCTAAGCTGTTGTCTCCAGCAGAGTGGGCAAGACTAACCTCTGGTCATGGAACATAGGAAGTTGGCTCAATCAGGCAATTGGTTAATCAAAGGCTCCTGAAGTGAAAGGGTGTTTGCTGTCTTTCGAGGGCCACTGTGTGTCCTCTCATCCCTTAAACCTGGGCTGCCTGACCTTGGGTATTAACACCTCCCAGTTTTGAGTTTGCATTTTGCCACAGGCAATTAATTCCAATGGAGTGTTTCAAAGTCAGGAGGTGTTAAAGGAATATTGTTGCAAATGGCAATTGGAATTCCAGTTGGAATCATATGATTTTGTTCCCCAATGTGACTTTTTTTAGGTTCTTGCTAAAAGTATTGTAACTCTGAATATCTCTTTACCTGCTCTCAGTGGAATATATTAACATTTCCCCCAATCTTCAAATGCTTGTACGGTGCATGCAGCTTGAGTTGTACTATCTTCTCTTTTCTCCTCATTTTAAAATATTTTTTCTGGGTATGAAAGTTTAAATTTTGTTGTGGCATATTCTTCCCCCAGTCTGCTGGGGACTCCTCTTGTCTGCCATATTTTTGCCAATTGTAATTGCATTTTGTAGATCAGCCTTCCCCAATCCTGGGTTCTTTACTGAGGAAACTGGGAGCTGTAGTCAAACACATCTGAAGAGAACTGTACTACCAGTCTTGCATTTCATGATTCTTCTGTGAACTCAGTGCAAAGACTCCACTGTGTATACTTCCAGGGCTTGGCTCCTTTGTTGGAAGAATACAGCCATTCTGCACTTCTTCAAGCTTTACTGCAAAGTTAAATTCCTCAGCAACAACACCTCATCTTTATGTATCTCAGATTCCACATATTGTCTGGTCCCTTATCAATTAGTCTTTAAGATCTGCAAAATTGTGAGTGACTGACATAAATCAATGCAGTTCTCAATCAATGCTTCCTTCTGTTCCTTGATCTGTTTTTTTAGTAAGTTTTTCCACTAGGTTGCAGCAATCATCAAAACAGCTCATGATTGCAGTCTGGGTAGGCTGTGTTTCAAAAATGCCTGAACACAGTGGGTCTCTTATTCATCTTACTTCTCTTCCAGTTAAGTACCAAAACAGTTTCATCTTCATCTGCAGCTAGAGGGTCCACATACAATTAAATTCTGCTTTCCAGCTCTTCCACTAGTCAGCTAAGTTCTTCCTAAATCTTTGCATTGCAGGTTTTAATGATTGCTTCAACTCCTCCATTTTCTCTTCCCCACTTTTCTGCTACTGTATACTCAGTTCTGTTTTGTTTTTTTCTGTGAATACCATTATTTGAAAACTGCTGGATTGATTACGAAGTCTTGCCTTCTAAAGTATCGAACACCGAGTGTATTTTTCAAACCAACTGTTAGGCATTTATTTTATCCAAAGGCCATCGAGTCTTTGGTCTCTCTCTTACATTGGAGCTCCCTAGACATCCACAATTATATGTTAAATGTACTTGCTTGCTTGCTAGTTGCGAAGTCACGTCTGACCCATTGCAACCTCATGGACAACACTCCTACAGGGCTTCCTATCCTCCACCATCCCCCAGAGTCCACTTAAGCTCACACCGACTGCTTCAGTGACTCCATCTAGCCTCTTCATTCTCTGCTGTCCCCTAGTTTTTTGCCATCAATTGTTCCCAGCATTAGGCTCTTTTCCAGTGAGTCCTTCCTTCTCGTTAGGTGGCCAAAGTATTTGCATTTCATCTGGCCTTCTAAAGAGAAGTCAGGGGTTGCTCTTCTCTGGGACTGACTGGTTTGATCTTGCAGTCCAAGGGACTCGCAGGAGTCTTCTCTAGCACTGCAATTCAAAGACCTCAATTCTTTGGCGCTCAGCCTTCCTTATGGTCCAACTTTCACAGCCATACATTGCAACTAGGAAAACCATAGCCTTGACTATACGCACTTTTGTTGGCAGAGTGATGTCTCTGCTTTTTAGTATTCTGTCTAGATTTGCCACAGCTTTCCTCCCCAGGAGCAAGCGTCTTTTAATTTCTTGGCTGCAGTCACCGTCTGTGGAGCCCAGGAAAATAAAATCTGTCACTACCTCCATTTCTTCCCCATCTATTTCCCAGGAAGTGATAGGACCAGATGCCATGATCTTAGTTTTCCTGATGTTGAGTTTCAAGCCAACTTTGGCGCTCTCCTCTTTCACCTGCATCAAGAGGCTCTTTAGTTCCTCTTCACTTTCTGCCATTGTACGTCTGGTAGTTCTTGGTCCACATACTGCTGGAGCCTAGCTTGTAGGATTTTGAACATAACTTGCTAGCATGTGAAATGAGTGCATTTGCGTGGTAGTTGGACCACACAACTTCATTCAGTTGTGAGTGTATCTTTCTCTTTCTCCCTTGCTTTTTGCTTCCCTTCTTTCCTCAGCTATTTGTAAAGCTTCCTCAGACAGCCATTTTGCTTTCTTGCATTTCTTTTTCTTTAGGATGGTTTTCGTTGCTACCTCATGTACAATGTTGCGAACTGAGATCATTCTGTCCTTTTGGAGATTGTATCCTACTACTGCTTTTCCTACTCTTTTATTGAATATGAAGTCTGCTCCATTTCTTCAGAGGGATTCTTGCCAACAGTAGTATACCTGATGGTCATCTGAATTAAATTCATCCATTCCTGTCCATTTTAGTTTGGTGATTCCCAAGATGTTGATGTTCAGTCTTGTCATCTCATGTTTGACCATATCCAGCTTATCTTGATTCATAGATCTTACATTCCAGGTTCCTATGCAGTATTGTTCTTTACAGCATCGGACCTTCATTTCACCACCGGATACATCTGCAACTAAGTGTCCTTTTGGCGTCATTCTTTCTGGCATTACTAGTTCTCGTCCTCTGCTCTTCCGCAGTAGCACATTGGACACCTTCCAACCCGAGGGGCTCATCTTCTGGTGTCATATCCTTTTGCCTTTTGGTACTGGCAATGGGGTTTTCAGGACAAGGGTATTGGAGTGGGTTGCCATTTCCTTCTCCAGTGGATCATGTCTTGTCAGAGCTCTCTGCTATGACCTGTCTGTCTTGGGTGGTCCTGCACGGCATAGCTCATAGCTTCATTGAGCTACAGAAGCCCCTTCACCACGGCAAGGTGGTGATCCATGAAGGAGGTTAAATGTACAGCCTGACTTTTATTCCCAAGAAGCCCAAAGTAGCAGGTTTCCCCTCACCCTCACATTTATCTGTGATGTAGGTTTGGTTGAGGGATGGTGATTGGTTCTATAAGAACTAAATCAAGTAGAATCAAATATCAGCATCAGTTCAGAACACAACACTGAAGTACTAAGAATCACATTTATTTATTTATCTATCTATCTATTTATTTATTAAAACATTTCTATGCCGCCCCTTGCCGAAGCCTCGGGGTGGCTCACAACATTAAATAAAATACACAATAAATTAAAACAATAATAATTAAAATATATACAGTAGAATAAAATAGGCTTCCCAACCTTTTTGGATGATGAACTGCTGAGGGCAGCACCACAATACATGCTTAATCTGAGGACTGCTGTCTTGACAGCTACCTGTTCTGTCTATGGATTTTAGGCTGTGCCTTAT
This sequence comes from Varanus komodoensis, assembly GCF_004798865.1. Classification (NCBI taxonomy): domain Eukaryota; kingdom Metazoa; phylum Chordata; class Lepidosauria; order Squamata; family Varanidae; genus Varanus; species Varanus komodoensis. The sequence continues at coordinate 9,528,316 of NW_025335889.1, forward strand.
TCTGCAAAAGCCTAGATTTCACATCTGTTGAACACTGCTGTGCCTCTTTAATAAGGGATTGTCTAATTCAGCTAATTGCTGGTGCTGCAGTACAGTCAATGCTGTTTTTAAATATATGTTTTGGCAATACCTAGTAGTTGGTTCTTTTCAGGAGGAAGTTATTGCACAGGTAAATTTTGTCCTGGAACAGTCTTTAATATTCACCTACATGCAAGCTTTTAAAAATTATTTAATTGTGTTACGGAAATTAGCAAATGATTAGTGTAAAGTGCTTCTTCACACCCCTTTGACACCTAAATGACTGATATTTCAAAAGTGGAAGATAAGCATTCACTTTCTGTTATGGAATAGTTTGTTACAATGCTTTCAATATATAAACAGGTGATATATACATGCCACCTTAAAAAGGATACTTGGATGTTTGATGTGCTTTTGTTGAAGCCTATGCATAATTGCTTGAAAGTTGTTTGCATTTGTTACTGTATAGTTAAATCCATGTACATATTATTAAAAATGTGAAAAAAGTAATTATCTCAGGAACATGCTACATTTACAGAATTATACAACAATTGCAACATTACCTGCATTTTTCCATGTAAGTAATTGACACAAAAATTAGAACGTTTTCTGGTACTATTCACTCAGCTGGAACCAGTATCTGGTTTAATATAAAGCATGTATTCTTCCAATATTCAGATTTTCAGAGTGAAAAGATCCTAAACCAGCTACTTAGTGATGAAACTGAAATAATTCTGGGCTCTCTTAAAGCCTTCTAAGTTTCAAAAGGCACATTATTTCTAGGTGTTTCTCCTGTGAAATCAGTGGGGTCTAAAAGGGTTCTTGTAGCCCTTAAAAAGCACATAACAACTGCAGGCCACCTTTTTATGTATAGTGCTTTCCCTTTGGGTGATTGTGGATGTTTCACCGTTGATAATGACCTTTCCATGAGAAATGCTAATGTTTCACTTCTGCACTTGACTGAAACTGTTTCTATCACTGTTATTCTTTGGCTGTTTAACTATTGGTTTAGTACTTTTGGTTGAACTAAACCGAGTGATCCACTGACGCAACCTTTGCAAATTGAAAGAGTCATATTGCATCCAAGGCAATCACTTGAGCAATTATCTGTAGCTTGGATGGTGCTGATGTTAAGTACTTCTCCATCACATCTCTTCTTGTGCTTGATGCATGGGTGATCATGCAGCTGTTTCTTCTGCTTCCTGCATATTGGAATAGTAGGTGTGTGTATGTGCATGCTGATTGTGGGACAAGGGAAAAGGAGAATAGCCCATTCAGTAGCAGAGAAGAATGCTGCACAGCAGGAGCCAGAGCTAAAGAGCAGAGGCTTAGTTTTGTAGGCATCTTTCTTTTCTCCTGCTTCCTAACAAGGTTGGGCTGATGCTGTGTGAAGCTCCATGCCTGCTCACTCAGCTCTGTCTCTGCATCTCATTCCCCATTTTGAGCCATCCCTGTTGCTTTTAGTCTGTGCTTTGGGCTACTGTTGTGACTGTATAACTCCACTTTCCTTAGAACATTACCTGCTGGCTTTGACCTCTCAAATAAGAAGCAGCAAACTGATGATCTGGCATGCAAGGACATGTTTCTAGGATAAGAGCAGGATAAGACACTAATAAACTGGAACTGGCTACGAGTACATGTATCTTTGGAGAAAAGTTGATTTATGCTTCTCTTTCTAACCTGAATTTCATTCTCCAAGAGGTGGTTTAATGTGTTCCTTGCCCTGCAGACTTACTGTCTTGTTGACCATGGAGGTTGGCCACCTGGGGTAGCTTTTAGCTAAAATTGCCTTTGATCCTAGTGTTGTGCATTCTCTGCCTGCTTCGTGAAGATATTAAAGGATGCACTAGCATGTGTCCTTTGTTAAAGTCTGAGTAAAAGGTAAAATGGTAATTGTAGGGTTGTTGTTTTAACCTTCATACAGTTGGAAGGGCTTCACCCTTCTTTTTGGAAAGATTTGGCTGACATACTGTGACGACTTTGGAAAGACTGGAAGAAAGAGCAGTTTAGAAAAAACCCTCTCATCTCGGGGGCTTCCAGTTGTCCAGTGCCATGGCAGACTGTGCTTGCAGGACTGGAGATGTGATGAAGGCACTTTTCTCCTCTGACTTCTTATAATTGTTCCTTTAGAAGAGCCCTTTAGAATGTCTAGAGATGGTACCCTTTCAGATACTGGACTGGAGCAGTCATAGCACTTCTCAGACCCCAACTGGCCTCCCTTCCACAGGAACACTGTCTTTTCCTTCCTCCAAGGCCATACTTGTGATTTGGAAGCAGCAAGCACAGTTCTTTCTGCAGCACCTGTGAAGGGACAGGACATCTGATCCCTCCTTAGGTCATTGTAGTGTCTGTGGGATCAGGTGGGGCACACCGAGTAAACCTGGGGCACTTTTCCAGGAACCATAAGGATTGCTTTGTTAATGACAACCCTCCCCACCTCGGTCTGTCAACTCTCAGAAAGTATCAATGGATCATAGGTTTTATCTTATTCAGTTAAAAAAAAAGGTTTGGCTTTATTGTCTGCCACATCTTTTAAAGAAGTGTTTATCTAAATCAGGTAACTGCTGGAAGTTTGGCATCACTAATGCTTCTTCTACTCACATATTTTTGCAATGTCCCACAGCAATATTGAATTCCCTTCAATATTTACAGATGCACACTTTCCTTTAAATGATTTACTTTGTAGAAGTTAACACAAGGACAACATGACTGATTTGTTATGCTCTTCTGACAGCTAGAAGCTGATACTACAACACTGAAAGATAAACACCCATATTCATCACACACCGCATTCAGAACCTAGCAACATTTTCAGAAGTTGAATGGGTGATGTTTAAACACCACCTGTGAATGGATAAATAGATGGATATTTGGTCTGCCTTATTTTAAGCTTATGCCTAATTATTTTTTATTGATAGCAGTATTTTCATATTCGCACATATACTTGTATGTATACGTTTCGTGTACCCTTGTTGTAACTGATTGGTTTTATTGCAAGAAACCCTATTTATGTTTTGTTTTTTTTTGGGGGGGGGTTGCATAAAACTAAAAATGAAAGTGTTCTCACAGCAACATGGATGGTGTTCTTTTCCTTTTGAACTGGAATCAGTGGGAAACTATTTTTGTTTTAAATGTCTGCTTTTATTTTTTAATTTAATTTTTAAAGAAACTTTTAGACCGGTAAAGAGAGTCAGTGATTGCTCTGGCTATTGGGCTATACAAAATAGTCGTCATTATCATCTAAAGCCCAAGTGGGTGCAGAAACTTCCCTAAATCAGGTGTTGATTTAGAATGTTGATGATGGAAAGAAACTCGCAAACTTTTCTGGGGCTTGTTTTCATTGTGGTAGCCACTTTGTTTTCTCCACCAGCCATGTTTCTTGTGTTTTGGGGAGAATCAAAATGTTTGTCACCATAAAATAGATGTTCAGAAGCAGTGATTGCTATTTGATGTGGGATAGCAATGAAAAATTTATGGTGGGTTACATGTTTGGTACTGATGAGAAAAGAAAGCATCCTTGTGGAGGGAATGATTTGCTGCCTAGAGGTCCTTTTCATGTCAGGTGCTGGGTGGGAATCCTGGGTAGAAGGATTACTGTGAGACCATAAGGAGAGCCATGCTGGATGAGAGCAAGGGTCCATCTAGTCAGCATTTTGTTCACACAGTGGCCAGCTAGCTGCCCACAGGAAACCCACCAGCACAACACAAGTGCAAAAGCTCCTTCCCACCTGTATTCCCTGGATACTTGGGCATCCTGCTTTTGATAGTGAAGCTAAAATATAGTAATCAGAACTAGTAGCTATTGTGGCTGCCTTTTCTCCCTGAATATGGTCAATCCTCTTTTAAAGCATCTAAGTTGGTGGCCATCACCAGATCTTCTGGAAGTAAATTCCATAATTTAACTCTGAACTGTGGAAAGTACTTCTAATTTGTCTTGGATCATCCATCAACTTGCTTCATGGGATGGCCCCATGAAGGTTTTATATCAAGGTTTTAGCATTAACGAGAGAGGGAGAAAAATGTTTCAGTACCCACTATCCTCATTATTTACTTTTGTATGCCTCTAACATATTTCCCTTTAATCATCATTTTTCTATGTTAAACAATCCCAGGTGTTGTAACCTTTCTGCGTAGAGGAGTTGTTCCAATTCTTGATCATTTTAATTGTCCTTTTCTGTACCTTTCCCATCTCTGTAATATCCTTTCTTGGTGTGTTAACCAGAACTGCATGCAATATTCTAAGTGTGGTCACACCAAATATTTCTATAAAGGGAGTATGATATTGGTCATTTTATTTTCAATTCCTTTCCTAATTATGTCTAACATGGAATCTGGCTTTTCTTCACAGAGACTGCACGCAAGATTGAATTTTCATTGAATTATTCACCACAGTCAGTCACTGCTAACTGAGATCCCATCAGCTTATAGCTGAAGCTGGGATTTTTTGTCCCATGTGCATCATTTAAACTTAGATGGAACCCACATTTGCTTATTTTGGTGCCTATTCTCTAAGTTTTCAGAGATCATTTTGGAATTCTTCACAATCCTGTTTTGTTTTAACCATTATTTGGAGGCATCTGCAAACCTGGTTCCTTCATTGCTCATTCCTGATTTCAGATTGTTTTTGGATACATTGAAAAGTGTTGGTTCTAATACATGTCCTTGCATTAAGGAGTTTACATCCCTCCTTTGGGAAAATTTACCATTTATTCTTGCTCTTGGCTTTCTGTTGCTGAATCAGTTACTGATCCTTAACAGGACATCTCCTCTTATTCCATAACTGCTAAATTTGTTCAGGAATTTCCAGTGAAAGACTTCAGAATAAGTAAGCAATGACTATTGAATTATTCTGACCATGCGAACATCATTGGACATTGTTGCACATGAACAGCAACAACAACAAGAAACAGGCTAGGCATCCCCCGTGCTTTCCACAGTGATACCTAGTGGTGATTCTTGCAGGAGTTCTAGGCCTCCCTGCCCCTCACCCCGGCCCTTTACCCAACCATAGAAGAGCATCCTATACTGTACATCCAAGACCAGTCAAAATTATACAGAAGACCAGGAGATGCAGATACAGGCACAAAGAACAAAGTAGGGTAGACACAATGAGTTGGCAGTCTCAAAGGGTTGTGGGATGATGTTTGCCATTGGGAGGGCTGTAGAGAGAGGCTCCCCTTTCCAGCCACAGATGACCAATGGTCCATCACATGGACCTTTGATTTTTCAAGCTAATGCTGCTGCTATGAGATCAGCCAACAAAATTGTACAAGCTTTTGCAATTCTCTGATTTCTTTTTTAGGCAAGATGCGAAAGGAAGGGAGGGAGGGAGGACAAAAGCAAGATTGAATGGTAAAGTCATATTGTCTGCAAGTCCAGACTAGCTTATCCTAGGTGTAGTGTTGCTGGAGTAATCTGCAGTTCAGCAGGTCATCTGATGGTTCCTCTACTACTGGCTGTAGGAGGAAGAATGGGAAATGTTGCAATATCCATTTTGGGCAATATAAAGCCCAGGTTTCCTCTGAAGTGTTTTCCATTCCAGTCAGAGCATAGAAGCTTCTCCTGCTGGGAGAGCACAGAGAGCAAATTGGAAGCCTTTCTGTTAAGCAGCAGGCTATTTTAGATGCTGTTACAGTTAATTAACATAGGCTGAAACCAATTTGGGTAGCATCACCTAGTAGTTGGAGGGTGCTAACCAAATAATGTGCCTCACATTTCTCATATAAAAGAAAATAAAGAAATCTGGTATAGAAATACCATGAAATCTCATCTGAAATAGCTCTTTTCCACCTCAAGGAGCTGCTTCAGAAATCGGCAGAGGACCAAAGCACACATTACCTTAAATCTGTTGCTGGGAGTTACATCTTGAGTTCATTTTTAGTGGGTGCAGCGGACCTGATCAGATTTTGAAAGCTTCCTTGCCTTTCATATTGGGGTCATGATCCTAATCAGGTTCCTGTATCTACTCTCTCAGATGAGATTCAAAGGAATGTCTGTGGGGAACTGGGTTTGATTTTGACTGAAGCGTGTCAGTCTCCCACTTGAAGGTGCAAAGGGGGAGGTGAAGGGAGGGAAGTGCATGCAAGCCCAAGGCTACTTGTGTGCTTTTGGGAAATAAGGAGGACTGCTTGAAAATCTGTATGGGGACCTGGATGCAAAACTTAGGAAGCTGTCATATGCTTTGGCTTTTGATGAGCGAGTGCAGTTTCCAATCCCAGGTGCTATTTAATATTTTGTACCACACATTCTGGTTCACAGAGCACCCACAGGGTCAAATTGAAAAGCAAATAAGCTGAGGCTATATTCCTTTTCAAAACCCAAGGATATTCAGTGATTGAAAAAAGATCTGCCAGTTTAAAAGATCATATCTCATGTTGATTCAAACTCCCAAAAGGCAAGAAATAGGAAGTGTAGGCTGATGGCTTACCTGACATGCCCTGTGATCAGCGATGAGGTTGTGTAATGTCACAAACTGGGTTTCCTTACGAGTTACACTTCATGCATCCACACTTTTCCTTTCAGGTGCAAATCCAGATAGGGAGGATGGAGAGCCTCAGGCCAGTGAAGATGCCCCGTGTTATCCTGTTCCTGTATAGCTTTCTGAAGCACTTTCTGAAGGCAATGCAGCAAAACTGGAAAAGTTCCACGATGTTGCAGCTTTTCTTACATCTGTATTCAAGTTGTGCTGTGTAGGTTTTCCTCTCGATGGAAGGGAAGAGAAGAACTTGCACAAGTGTTCTATGCCATTACACTGCTTGCATGAATAACTATGTGGGCAGTTATTTACAAGGGTTAGCTGGCAGTACTAACATCTGTTCTCATGACAGGGGGAAGGCATATTGTCTCTGGGGAAATCTGTCGGGGGAGGGCGTGCTGATAGTGGGCAGGATCAGAGCCGATACACTTTCTCTTCATTTCATCCACCCATCTACCCCTTTGCACATGCCCTCATTCTCTTTCATATGTACTTCCATACATACTTATTCTGAAGCAGCAATGCTATGGGCCCTTGATAGAAGCTTTGCATAGCATGTATTATCAAAAAGTCTGGTTACCAAAAAAACAAAGCATTCATGCTGGACTTTTTCATTTTTGCAAGTAGGTTTACTTGGTTCCCAGGAAGAGGAACCTGAAAAGGGGGCTTACTAGGTCTCTCTGTAGAAGTATAACAGGCAGAGAGTAAAAAAGCATTGCCTTTTATGTGTGGTAGCAAACTTCTTCCAAACTGAGTGTGAATATCGGCTTTACAGAACAAGTTTGCACCAAACCACAGTGAATGAGATACATTGCTTTTTTTTTTTTTTTAACTTTGCCTGGCTTCCAGCTGCAATAATGCAAACTTCAGTTGAGTTTATCAGGTGAATTTATCTAACAATATAAACCCATTCTGTCTCAAAGCCAGTGTGGTGTTGTGGATAGAATATTGGACCAGGGGTTAGGGTGTGACTGGAGTACAGATTACCACAGAGCTATGACCTTGCCCTCAGCTCAACTGTTTTCCAGGGTGGTGGTGAGGATAAAATGAGGAACCATAAGCATACACTTCCTCATTAAAATACAACCTGTTCCATATTTTCAGCAAATCCTGTTTCTTTTCTACCACTACTTCATAGAACTTGAACAATTTTGTTTTTTAGAAGAAATGAAAAACCCGCCCCAGACAGTATACTGGGGCAAAGAGAGTTCTTCCCACCTTTCCCAATTAAGCAACACTGCTGTGAAATCACTCTGGTTGGTGATCGGCAGCTTGAAGTTGCATACAGAGAAAGGTACACTTGGAATTTAGATATCAGGAAAAACAGCATGGCCTGGCTTTCTATTTTTATCTGGTTCCAGTGCTGAAGAGCTGGCATGCTTCACAATCTTCAGAGAAGTTTAATTGAACTCAGCACCCCTATAAAGGAAGGATAATGCTGTCTTGCTTCATGTTTGAGGAGTGCAGCTGCAGAAAAATAACTGCATTAGAATACATTTCAAGGCTGAGCCAATGGCGTTATCCTTCTCATCCTTTTTAATATTCACAGCTGGATTTGCATTGCTCTGTGCAGAAATAAGGAACCATTGTCACAAAACTGGTCTTGTTCTATTGGCTACCTTCCTTGGGTATGCTGTTACAGGAGCAAAGCAACACAAGATTCATGCAATTACAAATCTGGTTGGCTGGATCTTACTCCATCCCTAAGCCACCACTATCCTAGACAGCCCTACGCATCTTTGTCATAATCCAGTTAACGTATACATTTGTCAGTATTAATACATGCATGCAGATAAGAACGTCATTACATGACTCTTCTCTTGGTTTCTAAAGGATCGCTTTCCATAAATTGGATCAGTATCTTTTAGATTATCTGAGCACTTCTGAAAGAGGTAGATACCTCAGAACATGCTTAACCTAGAGTCTGCCAAGTGTTACAAACTTCATCTTCCACCAGATCCAGCCAAGATGGCCAATAAGCCGTAATCCTGAGAGCTGTAGCCCTTGAAAGGAGCCGCTTGGGGAAGGCTATGCCAGAGAAAGATGCAGCCTTCCTCTTCATTCATTCTTAAAAGTAGCACAGGAATTAAGAATTACCTTGCTGCAAGGGGTCTGTAGGGTATATCAGACTTTTCCTTTCTTCTCATTACAGTTGTCCAGAGTAAGATGGCAGTGGATGTATCAAAGACCACTCCGACCCTAGCAGGAGCAGATGATGCTGGGCTAACATAGTGAAAGGTGGGAACTGAGGAACCTGTATAGGCCAAGAACTTCCCGAATGATGGGAAGAAGGAGTTGCAGCCACCCAGAGAGCATCATGACAAATGAACCATGCCCAAGTGCTGGTGCAAGTTTAATGGAGTTAGGGATTCAGTTTGACTGATTGCAGAAAAGCACATAGTTGAATTACTGTAACACAAACAAGTGATCCCTTGGTTCAGATCCTTTAATCTGAATAAAGACAAGGTTCTTGGGTTTTGCCGCAGTGGTGGAACAGCCCATCAAGTTTTAGTGCCTGCCTGCCAATAAAGCACATTAAAGACCACAGGACTTGTGTCCCTCAGGATGTACATAGAATTGGACTATTAGTGCATTTAGGGAAGAAGTGTGGGTAAGTGACTTTTTAATTAAATTTTCTTTCAGGACTGCTATGTGAGGCTCCTGAGGTGAGCAAATCCTCCCGCTTGACCAGTCTTCATTGCAGCACTCCCCTCTTTTCATATCTGACGACCTCATCCTTTCTTTAGGTTACTTGTTTATGTAACTGGTATGCATGAAGAAAATCAAGTCACTTTGTGCATATTTGCAGAATAAATGACAATTTAGATCCCTCTTAGCACTTTTATGTACCACTCTTCATATTTATTTATTTATTTATTTATTAAAACTTTTTTATGCCGCCCCATTCGCCGAAGCCTCGAGGTGGCTTACAACAATAAGTTAAAATAATTATAATATAAATCAAGAATATAAACATTAAATTAAAAATACAAAAATACAGTATAAAATAAGCCACCCTGGCCAGATAAAATCCAATAATATTAACAGTTAAAATGCTGCTTGAATAAAAAGGTCTTCGCCTGGCGCCAAAAAACAAATATCGACGGCGCCAGGCAGACCTCTCTGGGGAGCGCGTTCCATAACTTAAGCGCCACTGCAGAGAAAGCCCTCCTCCGAGTACCCACCCTCCTAATTTCTTTCACGGAGGGTTCCCAGAGAAGGGCCTCCCCACCGATCTCAAGGGGCAGCTGGGCATATATGGATGCAAGCGCTCCTTCAGGTAACCAGGTAATATTCCGTTAATGGCTGGCTCCCACTGAAAGGCTCCCCAGACTTAGAGCTGTACAGGAGAGGGGATATAGGTCAGTGGCAGGACATATGCAGAAGCTTCCAACTTCTCTCCCTGGCATCTCCACCATAAAATGATGGTAGGTGACATGAAACTCCTCTGCTCAAGGTCTTGCAGAGCAGGCCAGTGGTGGGGAACCCCTTTCAGCCTGAGGACTGAATTCCATTTGGGAGGAGCTTTCAGGGGTTATATTCTAGTGGTAGGTGAGGCTAAAGCCAGAAGAGGTGGAGCAAAAACAATATTTTGGCTTAAAATGCTTGCTGCCAGTAGCTAACACTCAGGAGAGACCTTTGGATCTTTTAGAATGGGGAAAAATTGCACAGAAATGAATCAACAAAAGAACCGTGGCTGAGAGAGAGCAGGTGTGGTTAGGGGAAGTAGGGGTAACTGTGGTGGATCTTGGAGTACCATATTTGACCCTTGGCCTGCAGGTTTCCTGCTCCTGGAGCAGATGATACTGGAGTGGTTGGACAGACACTTGAATAGGTGTGGGCATGCTTAGGACGGGGGACGGGGGGATTCGGGGACTGAGTGAACACACAGAAGCCTGGCTGCATGATCATTGTAAAAGGCCTCTGTTGTTCCTCTTTAGCACTTGCATGAACATTTTCTACAAAATATGCAATATAATATGAGCTGTTAGCCCTATAGTCTCCATAGTTTGCCTACTGAGTAGAAAATGGGGCTGTCCCTGAACTCTTGTTCTACTCCACCTCGCTGTCTTCTCTCTCTCTAGTGCAGTTCATTATTGTCATTCCTTAAAAACAGAATTTGCTATAGCACTTGAGTTACTCATCTTCTGCCAGCAAAAACCCCAGCTGATGGATGCTCTGTTGTGTAATGGGAACAGGTGTGTTTTGTCTTCTGCCGTAACCACAAAGGCCTGAGTGGTGCTTCCTAACATTGTGAGTAAAGATATGAATCTTATTTATCCATCTATTTATTCTATTGCTATACTGTCTGATAACCAAAGGACTCTGGGCAGTTCACAACAATTAATCAAATACAAAAAATACAATAAAGTGCAAATGCAATAAAACACAGTATAAAATTCCAATGTGCAGATTTAAAACAGTTGAATATTCCAATATGCAAAACTATAAAACAAGTTAACTTCTAAAATGTTTCCATTAAAAACCAGGCCTAATTAAAATAGTAAACATAATCCATCATATTCCATTAAGAACATCATGTCATCTTGAATGCTAAAGGACGGGCTTTGAAGCACAACTGTTGTGCTTGTAGGGAATATGGCATATAGAGCTGCTTTCCCCAGTCTGGTGCCCTCCAGATATATTGGACCTCTCCTCATTTCTAGTCAGCATGTCCAAGGGCTGGGAAAGATGGGGGTTGCAATCTAGCACATTGAGTGGAGGGCATGAGGTAAGGGAGGGCTGGTACACAGTAGGAGTCTAAAGACTTGGCTTGTATTAAGTCTGGTGATCTGAAGGGTGCTTCAGAGTAGGAGGCAATGAAGAAGTTAAAGGTGTTGTACAGTGGCAAGAAACAAGAACACAATAACTGCAGTGAGGATTGGTGGATAACCTGGAAGTCTGGGATTCAGCACTAAAAATCCTCCAAGATACTCCAGTCAAAATTATTCTGCTGTCTGAATAATTATGTAAAATGAACTATTCTATTTTGTCCGTAGTTCTTGCTTCTTAAAGAAGTGTTTTCCAAAGAAGTTGCTAGTATGGAATGCACATTAAAGGAAACTTCGTCTATGGCCTAACAAAAACCTCTCTCACATGCTTAAGCTCTGAGGGTTTAACAGTTGCCTACAACTGAAAAGCTGCTGGGTGCTGGTGGGGTGAGGCAAGCTACAAAGTAATTGTTGATTCACATCTTGCCTCTGCCATTAATTCATTAGGTAAGCTTAGGAAAGTCAATGTGTCCCAGCCACAGTACCTCTATCTGCAATATGGGGATAGTATTGACTGAAGACCTCTTGCAAAGATTATTGGAAGTCTTTGGGTATATAGTTGTATATGGAGTATTGCAGGAATGCAAAATGTTATATAAATGCTAAATAGTTTTAGTATTGCATTCTGAGCTTGAATTGCACTCTTTTAATGAAAACCCTTTTGGTTTCTGGGATAGCTGCTAAGGTTCTGAGGCTGTATTTTGTTGTCCTCAGGAATATTACAGCTAGGTAAATCTGTCCCACCCCAGGCCTCCTGTTTTGGGCCACCCAGTAGTTCATAACAAGTTAATCAATGCTGTAGGAACCAGTTGTACTGTAGCATCAAAGCAGGTGTGATATGTAGATTCTTGCCTTGGTTCTTCTGGACACTTAATGTCCCTGAGAAATAGTTGAGAACTTACCATTCAGTCTCCAGTTAGAAAGCAACCTTTTTCTGTTTGTTAAGATGCTGATGTGCATGAGAAATGTCAAAAACCTCCTAAAGAGGATGGGCAAAGGGTGACTTGACAAATATACCACTAAAGATCAGAACAAACATTACTTTAAATCTGAACCCAGCAGCTACCCAGTCTTTGTTCATGTTTACTCTAAAGCGGGTGCAGGCGGACAGAGCTATATTTCTTCTTTTTTGAATTATTGCCACCCCAAGGACCTGATCTAAATTGTGACCCCTGCATCTACTCCAGAGTGAAAGTAATAAAACAGCTGCCAGAGCCAGATTTAAATCAATGTCTGTTTTAGTCCTAGAGTGTGCTGCTGATGAGGGGACACTGAATGTCATCTGGCCTGTGAAAATGGCAGGATTTGATACATCTGTGGGAAATGGATACAACAACACAGAATTTGGAAAGTTTACTTTACTTCTGAAATAATATGCAAAGGGACACAACAAATATATGCAAAGTGCAGCCCCAGAACCCCAGTCAGCCCTGAAACAGGAACCTCCTCAGGCAGGAAAGGAAAACAGCCACCCCCCAAGACCATTATATAGTGTGTGTTGAGAAAAATTTTGCTCACTTTGTTCGTTAGGACTTAATCCCCAATCTCAGTGGTCTCAGGGGTGACCTGAAGAGAGACACCAACGGTTCTTGGTCCAAAAGGCTTTTTCTAAAAACCAGCTGCAGCAGGGGCGAAACCTTGGCTCAGACCACAAAGAAGCACCACCCCAAACCGTTGTTCATGAACAGTTATACTTTTTGTCTGTAAGGGGTGTACAGTTTTTAATAGGCAATCAGCAAGCTATACATTCTGCTATCTTCTTGCTTCACCTATTTATGATATGGCCTTGGTGTGCGCCTGATAAGGCATTCCAGAGTGTAGACATGCTCCAACTTCTACAATGGCTAACTGAATAATGTGTTTCTCCAGACTACAATTTTTCTTATGCAGCTTGCATCTTTGGTGCAATGTGTGTGTGTAAGGGGTTAACCTCTATGACATGAATTCCCCTTTCCTAAATATTTTATACTGCTGTAAGCAGAACTAGACCAATTCCTTCTCTTCAACCCAGCCAACATCTATGCCTTCAACACAGGTCCTGAAAGCCACTGAACATGAGTATTTTGTGGGGACTGTGCCCTGGGATTTTCAAATTTCTTTTTAGTTTACATGCTAGCATGCCAGATTGCCTAGGGATCCTCCCTCTAAATATACAGAAACTACTAATTGTAGAGGTGACCCTGATTTTCTTCCAAACTATGAGGCACTCTTCCGCTCAAGTTTCCTGTTAGATGGGATGGAGATCATGCTGATGCTGGCAATGGCAATGACACTCGTATCAAGGAACTTGCATCAGTATAATATAACTCAGGATAATATTGAATGGAGCTTCCCCACCTTCAGCTTCAGAGATTGATGGATGACCCTCTCAGTTCAGAAAACAAGATAAAGAAATGGGGCATTAGATACTGAAGCTCAGTTTCAGGAAGAAGACACTATTGCTCTTTTGGGGAATTGCACGGCCCAGAGAAAATGCATGAGAGCAAGTAGTTTGCAGTCAAACGCTACCCACTACTTGTGATAGGCAAGACCAGAATGTCTGCCTGAGGCAGAGGACAATCCCTTTCAGTTTAACATGGTGAATCTTTCTGCTTGGGAGTTGAATCTTATAGGAACATTGCTAAATCAGTAGCATTTTCCATCAAACCCAAGAGAGCAGGCTAGTTTAAAAGCGCCAGACAGGCATGTGGCACATAAAATTATGTTCTCCAAGAGAAGATGGATGGAGAACTCAAGAGAAAAGGTCAAGGGCATGCTGCCCTCCAGTATCTGCCACCTGAAGCCGTTGCCTTACTTCACCAAATAGTAGGAGTGGCCCTGACCTGCCAGATCAGCTGCAACTTACCATGTAAGCAGGTACTTGGTTTTTGTTCAGCCAAAGTCTTCAGTAAGTTTTCCCCTCACTTTTTTTACAGAGTTCCTGAAGACCTCCTTAAAAAAATACAAATAAAATTCTCAGTTTTTCTTCTCCCTTCTATCCTGCCCTGCAGTCTCATTTAATTGGTTTTGTAATGTGACTGCCTTTTAGTGTATTAACAAAATGATTCGCATTTTCTGGGTTGCCAATTAGTGAAGATGCTGTTTACATGAAATTGTTGTTCTTCATTTTGGAAGTAGGCTGTCAGATATGTCTCCACTTAGAGATTTATTTATTTATTTATTTACTTTTTTAGGAGACCTGTGTCGGGAACGATATTGAAGTTGATGTGTAGATTAGAATAGACTCTCTTCATAAATCCTGCAGTCTCTTGAGACTTCTTGCTCTGAAAGTTTTGTGATTTCAGGTCCAGATAAGGAGGGATGAATGGAGAGGTCCATTCAAGACTTAACAAGGTCCTGCAAACTATGAAAATGGCCAGGGAGCCACATCAAATCCTCCCAGTGCTCCTGTGAATCTGTCAGTCTTTCAGCTGAGCATGGTTGTCGTACCATGAATAAGCTTCAGGTTTGCTTCTGGGGAAACCCAACATAATTTCCCTCCCATCCTGTGGTTTGAGATGTGAAAAAGTTCTTTTTCCACAGCTGAGGATTATATATTAATCATGAATCTCTGATGAAAAGGACGAGAGGGAGAGAAAGAAAGGAAGGGGCTGCTGTAATCCTATTATGGATTCAGTGCAGCTTATTCTGCACAAGATCACTTTGCTGCTGCTAATAAGGCACCGTTGTCTGGGTTTCCAAGGTAACCAAGGCTTTGGGTCTATTAGGAATTGCTATTGGCTTTACATGTTATCTCCCTCCTCCCTCTCCCATATTAAAACAGAGTTCAACCCCCTCTGCTTTGCTTTAGCCAGTATGTGCTGCTAAGTAATGGAGGATCCTGGATTTTGTCACCCATAGATAAGACTAGTTGGGTAATGATGTGGCCACACTTAGTATCTCCAAAGCCTCATTCAGCCATGGACCACTAAAGAGCATACACTGGTTGATGCAGGCATAATGAACATCTAACCTCCATGAAGGTATCTTTGCTTTTGTATTGTCACGAGTGCACTACCAATACTCAACAGCAAACTGTCACAAAGCTTTGTCAGGCAGACTGTTTTCCCATTCTGGCTTTTCTCGGATTGTGGACAACTTGAAAGTGCATACTGGGCTAGGGCTATGCACATTGGTGCACAGATGCCACCTCCCTTAGTTCAACCATGCTGAGCCAACTGGCAGAGTCTACAAAGAAGGCCTATGTTTTCTTGAGAGCTCCTTCCTTCAGTATACCAATGTCTGAATGGAGGGGGCAGGGGGGCTCCCCTCTAGATTTTGGGGTGGGTAACTCACCCAGGCCCACTGCAGTATGAACCCTAACCTCTCATGAATGCCAAAACAGGGCGGCTAGGGTAGCAGACAGCAGAGTAAAATACTGGCTTGGGTTGGCTTGGTTTTTTTGTAAAAAAAAATTAACTGGATAGAGGTTCAAACAGAGGGCAGTTCTGTAAGGTGGGACACTTGGCCACCATATGACTCAACTCATATAGGACCACCATTTTCCCACTGCCTGGCTGATGGGCAAGGTTGTGGGAGAAGTAGCTGAGCTGCTTTAGAGATTTGTGTTCCTTGGGTAGCGTAAGTCCTGAGGCCAAAATAAATTTGTCCTATAAGACTCTGGTTTGATCAGCCAAGGTAAGAATGTTTGAAAATGAGACAAAGTAAGTCAATAATTTACTTCGTTGTCAGCCACCTCATAAAGCATGTGAAGTCCTTCATCTTTGGCTTCATATGCTTGTGGCTGGAAAAATAAGCAATGGTGACTTATTCCCCCTACAATGTATGCAACCTGGATTAGCATAATTACATGTAGTAGTGCAGTTTCTCATATTGTGCAAACCTGGCCTGGAGTGTTTGCTCTCATGCTTAACAAGCCACTGCAGAACCCTAAAACAGCGCATGGATTCTGGGTGGCTTCTTAATCATGACAACCAGCCAGCCTGGCTGGGTTCACATGGCACAAGTTGTGATCTGAGTACAATCACTCAGATCCAGCCTACACAAAACTGACACATACAAGGTGGTTAACAAAACCACTGGTGGCATATTAACTGGCCAGCAATCAGTGAACCAGGGATCTGATTTATCATGGAAGATAAATCTGCATGTGTTAACTTATTCACTGGATTGGATTATACATTCCCTTGCTTGCTTGACTGACAATAACTGTTTCAGTTTGTATATTGACTTGATTTCAAGGCATACATAGGGGTTCTCTGGCAATTGTCCATCCCGTTGCTGGTTTTGTGCTTGGATCTACTTAGCCTGAGATAAGGAGCAGCATAAGCCATATTCAGGCCATTCACAGCAGATCTTGTGATGAGAAACACACCAGCTATTTCTCTAGCACCCCTTTTATACAAAATGTTTGTGATTTCTATCTTATTCATTCATACGATAAAGATTATAAATACTCAAGGCCATCCAGTAGGTATCACGTCTGATGAATACTGCAAGTGTCCCCAACATGGCAACTCCAGGTATCATAACAACCGTGAAATCTGCACAGCAAGTCACCTTCAAAAAAGTTAATAAACAAGTGGAAAATATTAGGGCGTCCAGTTTTCCTTGTTTCTGGACCTGTTGCCAACCAGTAGTTCAGTGGGTAGGAGGGAAAGCAAGAGGTGAGAGAAAGAGAGAGACTAGAGTGGAAGGAATAGCATAATAAAGAGATGGATGAGAATGAAAAAGCAAGGCTATGGGAGAACGAGAAGGGTGGGATGTGCAAAGGAGAGAAGTTGCAAGGAAGCAATTCTTTCTGTTTCCCCCTCATTCCCAGACTCTAGCATTGCTTTTTTCTCTCCTCGCAGCCTTCTTGATTAATCCCTCCACAATAACCATTATGTGATTAGCCACATCCTCAGGGGAACCATTTTGTGGTGGTGCCCACAACAGTTTCCCAAATCCAGAATGTGTCCATGGTTCCAAAAAGTAGTTAAAATTGGTTGAACCTTTGGATCAGTTATAAGGACGGGTGAGTTTGTTAAGCTTGATTTTGTTCCATCCGAATTTAATATCAGATTATAGATTATTTAATATCAGACCTTTTTATCCTCAAACAGAATTGTGTATGTGTTTGTGTTTAGTGCACATTTTTCAAATGGATGAATTTTATATGCATATATCCATTGACTAAAGGGTATTTGAGTGAGGTTTTATTTTTTTTAAATACGCATTTTCCAAAGTTATTGCTAACCTTGCATGAAAAGGTTAGCAATAACTGAACCCAATCTGTTCTTAACACCTGAACATGTCTTCAGAGGCTTGGTGCTGATGCTAAGCTAACTTCCTAGTTGTGAAATTCTTTTCCCCACCACAGTCCCTGCTTTTAGCATGAATTCTTGTAACTTTTAAAGAGAGTGACAGTCTTTCTAATGTTCTCTGAGTATTTGTTTTGTAGATGTAGTGTCCTTTTGCACTCATCAACCATCTTCCATTTATGAGAAGTGGCTGCCTGGTCTGTATTATCAACATTCTGTGTTACATAAATTTGGGGCCTTGAAGAACACATCTGAATGCTTCCCACCCCACTGCCCTAGGTGCTAACTGTAAATAGCATCAAAGTTGTTTCACTTGTTGGACATGTTTGTTCACCTTCCTGTCTTGTGGCTGTTTTTGTTCCCTGTTCCCCACCTGCATGAGACTTTACCAAGACTTCCAGACGACGTGCCTTTGGACAGGCTAATATTCATTGCCGATTGCCAACTCTGGGATTCAAAAAAGAATCTACTGCTGCACTGGTGGGCTGAGGTGAGGCAAAAGGCAGAAACTGGAAGGCCAAGGGCAAATGAGAGACACAACCTGGAGGATGAAGGCTAGAGCCTGTTAGAATCTAGGAGGTGATTTCAGGCCTTAGCACTCGATTGATTGGGCGAGACTATAAGCATACAGGCTGATGGTCAGCCCTGCTGATGGTGCAATAGCCACATTTGTCAACACTGAAATGGCAAGCACCTTCAAACTGCTACTCTGGCAAAGGAATAGCTAGGTTTGGTTGTAAGGATTGCTCTGTCATTGCAGAGCGGTATTGGCATCACTATAGGCTGCCACAGTGGTGCAGTGCTATTGCAATAATTCCTGTTGTTGGAATGATACGGCAGGGATGTCTGAAGTGATACAGAAATGGATGGAGAGGGAGTGTGGTGGGCATGGAATCAGGGATGACTCCAGACTGCTGAGCTGGGGTCATTCTTTGTGGTTTTCTAATTTTTGTCTGGAGATATGAATTGGATGTGATTCTCTGCCTGTATTCAGATACACATTTTAAAATATCAGATTTAACTATCTTCCTGCAGTTATATACTTGCTGGCTTACTTCTGGGCTTTGGAATGCTACAGTTCTGTTCAGAAATGCCTTGCAATTGTTGGGCCAACTTCTCTCTCTCCACAGTAAACACATGCATGCTATCTTAGAGAAAAAAGACTCTTTCAGACATGGCACTTTTCCATGATTTAGTGCTACATGGACAAGCCTGACTGAATCCTCTCCTTGTATGCAGCTCCTCTTTTCTCAATTTTCTGTGGTCAGACATACCAAAATTAAGTTTTAGTTCCTAAAATTTGTAGTTCATTTTTATATACAAACCGGGAAGTATGGTTTAAATTAAACTCTTTTAAGTTACCTGAATGACCCCTGTTTTAAACTTGGTTTATTTAGCAGTTGACTAGCATTTGTTTTAAATTATGGTTCTTGGTTTCTGCATAACAATCCATGAATTATAGAAATTGAAAATTAGACTTGTGATGACACTTGCACATATTCCTTAGAATAATAAGCAATTAAAGATTAGTTCTTGAGGTGGATTAATTTGTGACAGTTTGTTCACAAGTGATGCTTTGAAGGAGATTTGTTAGCTATTTCTTCACTGTATAAACTTGATTTTATTCTTTGCTCTTGTAATGTACGTAATGTAATGTAAGCTGTGCTACTCTTAATTCTCCATCCTTGCACATGTATTCTCTCTCTCTCTCTCTCTCTCTCTCTCTCACACACACACACACACACACACACACACACACTCGCACAGTATTGGGAAGATGAAAATGTGGAGAGATTAGGAACGGAATAAATCAATATAAGATTCTGGTCTTGCTGTAATCAGGTCTTTAATCCTCCATCAATGGAAAAAAAATACTGTATGTGTCTGATTTCATGGTCAAATATACCACAAGAAATGCATAGAAATTAAGGGTATGTTTTGAGTGAGAATTTTTACATATAGAATAAATCCAAGCTTCACTGAAAAAATGTCCCTTTACAGTAATACAACACAATTGCAAAAAGCCATTGTTCATCTCAGCCCAGCCAACAATACCCCACAAATATAAGGTACATAACACTATAAATTGTGTGTAAGAGTCAGGTCACCCTACTATTTTTAAATATAAAGCAACTAATTGTGCTATAAATATAGGTATAACATACTCAAGGATGCTACGGCAGTAATCATGAAATGAGAATTACCTGTAAGAACAGTATCCCATAGACCTTTTACTATGTGCTACTTGCTGATACTGCTTTCTTTTACATTGCCTTGCATTTATATCCCACCTTTTTCTGTCTTGCAATGAACCTAAGAAGGCTTACATAGTTCTCCATTTGTAATTCTCACAACAACACATTTGTAATCCTCACTACAACCCTGTGAAATAAGATAGACTCAGAGTGAGTGACTGGAATAAAAATCCCTAATGAGTTTCATGGCTGAGTGGAGATTAGAGCCCAGATCTCTGATATCCCCGATTTAGTACTCCGTCTACCATGCCACACTGTCTCTCACCTTTCCCCACAACTCTTCTGTGGAGTCCCCACTTTGTATTTTCTCTCCATTAACATCACGTTCCCCATCCTCCACTGCCCATGGTCCTACATCCCGGTTCCTCTTATTCTTCTCGTGCTCATATTTCCTCCCATCTATCTGGGTGAGCATGATGGCTAGTCGTCCTTCCCTCTCTTGCACCAGAAGAAGCATCACATCTTCCCAAATACCCACCTATTTGAACCCATGTTTAATCTTCTTTCATACTCTTATGAGAGCGTTCCCTACAATTCCCACTGATATTCACTGCAGTTTTATTCTAACAAAGGCAAATCTTTCCACCCCCAAACAAAACCCTCCCAAAAGAAAGCCTCTGCTGTAGAAAGCATATTGTTATTTCAGGAGCATAAGAAAGCCTATTGTTTTCTCTAAAAGATTTCTTCATATAGAAACTACAGGTTATTATCTCAAGAATACCTATTGAAATCTTCTGCTGGTGTGCAAGCTGTGCTTCTCAAAAGATGTGCCTATAACCTTATCGTTCCCCCCTCTCCCATTATAGCAATAACGTCCCTCCCCATACTATCATGCATCCAAGTATCCAAATGCTTAGGATGAAATTTTTAAAAAAAGAAGAAAAACTGAACTCAGACTGGCATCTGTGAACACCGCAGCAGGCAGACAGCAGTACAGAGACCAGCCAGGTCCATGGCTGCTCGTTTGGACAGCACTGTCTGCTTTTCTGCAGCTAGAGAACAGCAGGTGGACATCTGGATGACAGCAGAGATGACGGAGGGGAATGGGAACAGGCAGCAGCCTGTTGGAGTGAGGCAAGCTGCAATGTGTTTAGGAGAGGCTGGAGAGGTTCCTTGAGTGGTTGCTTTTTCCAGGGGGAATCTGTGCTAGTTGAATACCAGGACCGTGGAAACCATGATGCTGGCTTGGACATCAACAGAAACCGTTCTGTTTGTGGTAAGCAGAAACCATTGAATCAAGCTCAGTTTCTTATTGTGAATTCTGAAGACCCAATTGCACCATGCTGAAATACCATGACTGGGTTTTGATGACATAGCAGACCATGGTAAAAATGCACTGTGGCTTGCCATGTCATGTGAATGCAGTCATTCTGTCAAGCATGGTGGTGATACTTGTTACTTTTCTAGGTTTCGGCAGTGGTAGACCTGCCAGCTCCAAGGTTGCTTTTCTTGACAGTCAAGACATATTTGCTATGTGTCTAGCCTTGACGCAAGATTTGATCAGTTCCTGGCCCAGGTCTTCAATGAAGAGCTTTCTCTAGCATGTTCACTCCATAGCAGGTTGTCTAAGTTTGAGTCAATATTGGCAGGCAAATTCTTCTGTGCTTGAAATGCTCCAGCTGACCACTGTTTGATCATGTATTTGGAAGAATATCTGGAAACCATTTGGTTACAGGTATCCACACTTTGCTTGTTATAATAAGGCCTGAATCTGTGCTCTGAGATTGCCATATTATTATGCATCAATAAGGGGAGAATCACTGTCCTTCCTTTATTTGGCACATAAGTTGATGAGTATCAAATCTTCCCCAAAACTAAAAATGTTTCTGTGGAAACATCTGGATTTGTGAGGAACTCATGGCAGAGTGGTAGTGGTGGTTCCCCCATACCCCAACATCCCATGGATCATCCAGAGCCAGGCTTTCTAAATTAATCCCCAAAATCATATAAATACTGTCTTAGTTCCTCAATGACCAACTGGAGTAGGGCTCAGGGTGCTGGAGCAAGATGGTTACAATAGTTATCTATAGGTCCTTGACTAAGACTTGCCATTCAGTCTTTTTAAAGCCAGAATTTTGCAATATGGGGAATCTGCCATATGGGGAATCTGAGTGAGGCTAACAATTTCTAGTAGAAAATGTGAGGTACCTTACTTTACAAACTATAGCTCCCAGCATTCTTTGAGGAAGCCATGCTGTAAAACTCATATTTGTCTGTAGTAATCCAAATTATTATATACATTTTTTCTTTCCTGCTTAATTAAAATCAAGTCTTCAATAAAACAAACTTGTTCTTCCTATTTTTCCTTCCTGTATCAAATAAGGTGGTGGCTTTTGTAGAGGTTTAAGGGAGTGATGGTCTAGCTACTTACACTGCCTTGTCCATTTTTCATGCCTGTAGTACATGCTCATATTGCAACATCCAATACTTTGCTGAAAGTAAGTCTGATAAAATAATGCTAAGCTTTGTGTGAAGAGGTTTGAGGGGTGTGGATTTAATTGTTGGTTAAAGAAAATGAATTTATCCACACTTACTTGCAATTTGAGAAGTCCTGTTGCTGTTTTAAAAAAAGAAGCAAAAAAGCAAATGAATGGCATCCAATACACCAGAGATTTTTCAGCAGTGGGTACTTGTGGAGAACCTGAAATTAAGACTGGCTTAAAAAAAAGAAACTTGATCACTGATTGTCTCAGTCCTTTTAAAGGAATATATACAGCTGGTGACATAAATCAAAATGACTGGCATATAAATTAATTTAATTTAATTCTGGTGGTATAGAAATTAAATTAATAATATTAATAAACCCTACACCCACCCCCCAGTAAAGTTCATTGACCAGGGAAAGTTCTTAGCATACAAATGGCATATGAAGGCATTATGCCAGTTGCTGGGAACTGGAACTGCGGGGCTGAGCTGTTGCATTCATGCTCTGCTTTTACTCTTGGTTGGCTGCTGCTGGAACAGAATGCTGGAACAGGTAGGCTTTTGACCAGATTCAGTGTGACTGTTCTTAACTTCTTTAGTTGTACCTTGATATGTATCTGTCCTTTTCTCTTTCCAGATTACAAATTTTTAGCCTTTAAATTAAAGGCTAAAATCTAAATTAGTCTTTAGATTAAATCTAAATTAAATTAAAAATTTAAAATAACCATCTAAATTAAAATAACCATAATTAATACTGAGGCCTCAAGGAAGTTACTGGTAGGTATGGATGCAATAGGGAAGCATTCACAATGAATTGAAGAAATGTTATTTGGAAGGGGAAAAACAGAAAAATTGTAAGGGCCAGGGAACTGCTCTTTACATACTATGTAAAACATTCAGAAGAAAGATAAAAAATAAATTCTGGAAATACCATTGTTGCTTATTTTCTTGTTGCACGCAAATTTTGCTCATGTTGACAGAAAAGAACTAAGCAAAATGGAAACAAAAAGGAGTTGACATTTCTATGAAAATAAATTCCTGTGACAGTAGAGATATGAAATGAAAATGGATTCTTCTTTGTCAAAAATATTAAAATTAGGAATCCTATAAGACAACTTATTATTAGAACTAAGACAAAATAGTAATGTATTTTATTGAAACATAGAATTAGTGTAAATGGACAAGTTGCTAAAATTCATTCACATTTTATTGAAATAAGTAAACATATGCTAGATGGATTACATATAATTTGGGGAGATGATAATGGAATAATAATATACCAAAATGAATCACTGATTGGATCAACCTATCTGGTTCTCTTAATTCAAGGGCTTTTGATAGCCCCATCTCAGCAGTAATTAACAAAAGTCTTCATGGATTTCATAGAATCATGGAACAGTAGAATTGGAAGGGGCCATGAAGGCCATTGGGTCCAACCCCCTGCTGTTGCATGACACTAATTTACAATGTCCTACTCAAATCACTGTCCAGTTTCTTTTAGATGTCTCTAGTGTGGAATTTGAATATATTATATCAATTCGTCATTGGAAACATTTTCCTAAATCTAAATGCTTTAATTTATCTTTAAGTGTATCCATTTGAGCCTATCATAAGCATTTTCTATATCTAACAAGATGTATAAATCTGGTTATTTTTTTCTTTATATTTTCAGTGATGGTCAAGGTCCTTCTAATATTTAATGTTATGAACAATTGACAATATTATTCCTTTTATTTACCACATTTTATACTATTATATGAGCATTATGAACGATTCATAGTTTGTTAGAAAATGGACTTATAGTCCAGAGCTATTCTCCAGAACACGGAATTCTGTTAGAATGATCTCTTCATTACATGCATTAAGAACTGAAATCTGAAAATGCAATAACACTTTAAAAAGGAAGGTTAAATGGGAGGTAAAAATATTAGGGGCTAGATTCCATTGCTCTTACTAGGATCTTAGTTTCTTAGTAGTAAATTTAGTAGCATTAAATCAACATTGTTGACTTAAAATACTATAATTTAGTTCATTTCTGAAGTTGCCAAGTTTCCTACAGGGGCTGTGTCACATGGCGGAAGTTACTAATTAAAGGAATAATATTTTTATATTCTAGTGCAGTACTAATGAAGTGTTAGTTTTAGTTTTTAAGAATTGATTTCCCAGGTCTCATTTTCCCCATCATCAGCTATCTGGTTATTTTAATGGAAGATACCAAGAACTGAACCAGAGACCTTTTGCATGTATTCTTTCATTGAACTATGATCTTTCTTTGAGCTTGTAGAAATTGGATATCCTGGAAACCTATATTCAGCATAAAAGGGGATAAATATGTGGTCCCCCAATATTTCACAGATGAATGTAGGCATGCTCATGTATTTGTGATGCTTATTCTGGCACCAAAATTCATATATTGGTTCCTGTGTTAAGGCTCATCTCATGAATGTACTATTTGTTTTACTTTGCAATAGCTGGTCTACAGCAAGGATGGTTAATAAGCTGGCTGTGACAGTTTCTCTTTTAAAAACAAAGTTAAATATGATTGAACACTATTGATCTGGCTATACTGTTTGCCTAGAATAGCTATAACTGTATGCATTCTGTCATATTTACCATCTTAGAAGATACTTACTGGGAGAAAGGGAAGGAAGCAGTAAATTATCATTTTTTTTAGCTAGAGGTGAGCATTTATTATTAAAAACCTTTCCTTTCCATACAGTCAAGTTTAGGATGCAAGAAAAAAAATCAAGTTAAAAATACAAGTCTAACACAACAAAAAACTATTTGAAACACAAGAAATGCTGACAGTGTCAGTCAGAATTAGTTGGTGCGATCATACTGTTAAAGCTATTAATTGAAAGACTTGTTGAACAAACTACCATTATATCTTCCTAAAAGCAAAGACAGAAATCTCCATCTTCTTAGACATCATTGCATGAACCTTGGGTTGAAGACATACAAAGGCCCTCTAAGGATGGATCACTGAACAGCAGCTTAGCAGAGGAGGCTGCTATTGCATTTTTGTCTTGCTTGTGGGTTGGCTGAACTACATAGGCCTTTAAACTGTTCTCCTTATATCCCTAAATTCTCAGGGGTTGGATACTGAGATAATAGATGACTTCTTTAAGGCCACCTAGGGCCAAAATAGCCATTAGTTTTCATCTGTGTTGACAGCTATTTATTTATTTAACTCTAGGGTAAGACCTCAGTTTGGATTGGAATTCTAGCATGGAGATGCTGGGGGTTTGGTCCAAATTTCTGCCCACATGACACCTCATCTAGAGTTAAAATGAACAAAAGATGTAGCTGCTTGACAGGTTTAATGCAATGTCTGTTTTGGCCCCTGGTATGCTAATGCAGCAAAATCTGAACTAGGGGTTTCTTGATTCAGAGATTAGCCTTGGTGTTAGATTAGTCTTCTGGAAGGAAGCTGGCCTTGAGAATGGGTGCTGCAGCTGTGATGGAGAAGGCAGGAGGTTCTTCACTACTGAAGCTTTACTCCAATAATAGGAGACATGTATGGGATCAGTGGTACAAAGTTATTGCTGAGACAGAAATATGTTCTTCCATTTTGTTCATCTGAGCTATATGAAACTGATGAGGGCTGTGTTTAAGGCATCAGAGGAAGGGAACGTGGTGGTGTTCCTGCGAACTAAGATGCTGCTCCTGTCAGGGGAATGAAAGCTGGGGAAGGTACAAGGGTTGAGGTAAATTTTCTGGGGAAGGATGGTTGCTAAGCAACTAGCGAAGGTACAGATTGCTTGTTGTCAACGGCAGTAGCCTCTCAACTGCTGTTTGGATACCCAAAGTATTTTGTCTGCCTGGTTAGTAAATGACCTTAATTCAGTTGATACATTCTAGAGCTTAGCTAGGCGTGGTTTTCCTTTGTTGCTGTCAGTGCATAGTTGCTGGGGCTGCCTGATCTGGGGAAATTGGAGGTAGATCTGTGGATTTTACTTTTCACACCTGCAGCAGCAAAGGCTTATTTTCATACTTGAGATTTAAGTAAGCCCTGAGTTTTCCTATCATTAGTTATGATGCCTGATTGTAAAACAGAAGAGCCATGCTGGCACAAGGCAAAGACCTATCTCCTCCAGCTTTATGTTTCATCAGTGGCCAGTGAGATCCTACAGGATGCCCCCGAGTAGGACATTCGTGCAATATAGTTGCACAAGCTGCACTATTGCTTGTGTAGCGATAACCTCATTCTCCTTGAAAAGAAGCTATCTGATTCCAAGTCAGTCTGTTTATCCAGCTGGTCTTGATCTCTCTTGCTCTAGCTGGCACTGGCTTTTAGGATCTCAGGCAGTGATCTTTCCTCTTGCTTTCTTCCCGGATCAATTATAACTAGGGATCCTAAGGTTCACCTCATCATGGTAATGGTGAAGGACACAGTGACCAACTCTGCATGATCACTGCTGTCCATTGTTGTTTATTTAAGCCACAAAGCCATGTGCCAGGTGGCTTCCGAACAGTGAAGCCATGACCACGGTTTGTTGTGTCATCTGATCCTGGTGAATGTGTGTAGTTAACAGACCATGGGGTATTTTGGGGTTGTGGTGGTTTGTTAACTACGCCAACAATATGCTGTCTCTGGGTGCAACCTACAGCTATGACATAAATATTCAAAATGAGGTGCACCCATCCTGCAGCCCACTGTCATTTATCTAAACCATGCTGGGCTGCTTGACCATGCGAACTGGCCCAGTGGAAGAGAAGCATTTTTATATGGGTCAGAAATCTCTCCCCCACAAATATTTACATTCTTTACACAATGGCTGAGGAAAGAACCAGTTTAAGCCTTGTGTTTAAAATAATAATACCATGAGTCAGTGAACTAAGGCAATTCAATGCAATTGCATAAAATCAGGGCTCCAAATCATTTACTCTGTTTTGCCTGTGTCTCCTCACTTCTGTTTCACCTCCTGACTTAGTGCTTGTGAAGTGCTAAGATGCCCTTAAAATTGAACAGTATAAATAGTGTAGAAAATGAGATGTGCAACATTTTATTTGTTACATTCCTACCCTGCCTTTTTGTCTGCAAGGAACCCAAGTCATCTTAAATAGTCTCCATCTCCACTCCATTTTACTTTCACAAAAGTGTTTTGAAGTAGGTTAGGCTGAGAGTCACTATCTAACCTAGTGAGTTTAATGACTGACTAGGGGATTGCAACCTAGATCTGATGATGGTTTGTGTGGCCAAATACTTCTGAGACTTGTGGAGAGCTCTGAAGCATGCCATAATTCTAGAAACATAAATATATGTAACTATTCTTGCTGCTGAGTATAGAATTGTAGAGAGGCTATGGCAGAATTGTAAACTTGGGGATTATATCATTAGTACTGTTGGTGTGCCCCCGGACACTTACTGAGAATGATCCGGACTTTGAGGCTTTCTCTATTGTGGCACTCTTAAGAGGACTACAAGCTGAACATGTGAGGGTTTCCAGGGGTGGTAGCAGGATCTTACTCAGTTCCCTGCCCCTTGCCCTGACTTGTAATCAGGGTGTCATGTCCACCGATGGAAGAAGCATAGTTCAGAAGCCATTCAGAACATACTTTGATCTATACTCATGGTAAAATCACCTTCTGCTTAAAGTATGTAGTAAAGGGGTAGTGGTGATCCTACTGGCATTTTAAAATTATCAGTTGAGATCAGGCTAGAGAATATGTGGCCCAGACCAACATAGCCCATGATAAGGAATGATTCAGTCCAACACCCTCTGTTTTAGATGAATGTGTGCTGTGACAATAGAAATCTGAGCGGGCAGCAGACTGGATTCCTGTTCTGAGCTCTTCTGGGATTTCAGTGGATGGGTGGCACCATCTTTCTCCACTGAGCATTCGTTTTTGCATGGGCTATTCCTTCAAAGTTCCCACTTGTTCTCTTGCCAGTGGGAAATCAGACTTTTGCTTTGGGTCCAAAAGATTTGCTCCTTGATGTCGTGAAGTGTAGCCTTTTGTTTCAATGATGAATATAACTTGCTGTTTCCTGGATGCAAAGCAGATTCTTAGTGGCAACCTATAAAGAGTTGTTTCCCTGAAAATGGAAACATTTAAATATATATGTAATAAATCATGAGGCAAGGAAAACCCAGTTAATACTTAAGGGGCAACATTGTGGATCTTAGAAGGGCTGTGTGTGGAAGTGCTGGAAAAAACGTATTGCTTAATTTCACCTGGTAATCCTGCCTGCGATAAGACTCACTAGTCAATGGCCATCACTAATCTTTTGTCTGGGGAAAGGTCATAGCTCTAACAGTATTGTATTGTAGTAATGTGACTTATTTATGGGGTGTGACATGGGAACATAAACATGGCAGTACGATTGCAGTTGTGCTCATTCTGTGGATATGACAAATTCTGTTCCCAGCTAAAGCTGCTGTAACCTAGTGATTTGCAAATACTGTCAGACCTGCTCTATTTCCACACCCTGACTGCTTTCTTCTAACCTTTTCAAAGGATCCTGAGAAGTGTTATGCGGGAATGCAAACTAGACACAAATTCTTGTACACTGTTGAGAATTCAGTCTTCTCAAACATTTTGAGGATTCGGGACAGATTTTGCATTCTGTCATTTACATGTCCTCCACTAGGGTCCTCTGGCATTCCCCTATGGAAGAAAAAGACAGTATTGCAATTGCTCTCCTGTTCCTGTAGGTGCTTCTTCTAATGTTCATTCAGATATCCCCCAAGGGAGTACAGTCTGAACAAGACTATCTCATCCTGACAAAGGCAGCTTAGGACTCATAGGACAGCTGCCAGCTTTTTTCATTTGCTACCCAGACATGCTTCTGTGCTAGTTCAATAGGAAGTGAGTGGTTCCAAGAGCAACTGAAATTTGCCAAAATGCTTATTTCTGGAAAGTGGAAGTTCTCAAGTGCCTGCTAGAGACACGTGTGTGTGGACAAGAAGCTTTTTGCAATACCAGTTACAATCATTTTGTTTATGGCCTCTTTATTTCTGTCAGCTAAATAGTAGGAGTATGTCAACAGTTTATAGGATAAAAACATAAGAATAATAAGTTTATCCAGAACCATTTTCTATGAAAGAGTCTTCAAAGTAATTATGTTTTATGTATAATGTAATACGAGTATGCTTTTTACTGTAATACACAGTGTAACACAATTTAAAGCAATTTTTATGAATAGTGTGTATGCATTGTGTGCCAACAGTTTAGAAACACACACACACACACACACATTATATACACACATTATATATATAATGAATGCATATTCTTGAAAACCTTAAAGGTTCAAGTTTTTAAAAGATGTAATTAGTAGATATGTTTTAACAATGAGGATGTAAATGAAGTGTGGAATATGTGTAATAGCCTTTAGGTCTGTCTAAATCCTAATCTCATTCTTTTAGCTTGGACCATGATATATGCGTGCTGTTATAAGAAGGTTTAAGGGATTTTCAAGTTATTTTTCAAATGTATTTATTTCCATTTTAACACAGTGAACGTATTAATGTATTTTTGATGAACAGCACAAGATATGAAAGCAGTGGACTACCTTATACAAAGAATTTGTGTGAGAATACTTGGAGTAACACAGAAATGTTATCAATGCTTTATGGCTTAATTTCAATTTCAGCCCCTGATGGAGGAACAGTGATTTTCTGAAAAAGTAGTGGGCCCAATAAACATCTCTAATAAGCACTTGAGATTTCCAGTTCTTTCTTTTGTTATTTCTGTCACAAGTGCCTTCCCCCTCACGTTGCCTTCCCCCATTCCAGAAATGAGCATTTCAACTCATTTTCAGGGTTGTTTTAGGAAGCATTTGCTTCTTGTTGCTCTGGGAAGCTGGCACATAGGTGCAAGAGAATGTACAGAAGCACATATACAACATCAGACTCTGCCCTTACAACACAGTCCATGTAGGATTGTAGCCTTAACTGTATACCATTTACAGGCTAACTCAGCAGTGTTGTAAGCACCTGGCTTCATACTGCTAGTTGCCTCATTCATGCATCATGCAAAGCAGATGTCCAGGATCCAGGCAACTGCTGACATGCTACAAATGTATAATTACCTAAAACCACATGCAACACGTGTCAATTAATTGTTAGCGTATTAGTCCTGAACAGCTTTGCCAAATCCATTCAAGCACATTCAGAAGTTTGCATGTATTCACCCATTGTATCTTTGCAGCCTAACTGTATGTGGTAGCTCTCGAAGCTCTTGTAGCATTAACACACATGCTGTGAATCAAGCTAGGTGACTCACCAAGGTCTAGGAGACTACAAGGCTATAACTTTGCTTCTGCCAGTGATGGGATGTTGGCTATGGTACCCCACTGCCACTCCAAATTCGATATCTGGCTCAGTCCTCCTGAGAGTCAGGACCAGCAAACTTGGTTCTCAGAATGTCAGTCATCCTGTACCAAACAGCATTATACATTGCACTAGGGGATGGCATCAGCGGGATTGCATAAAACCCCAAGGGATAAAAGGATCTCTAGTAAACAAATCTTAGGAAGGGACTCCACAAATAGTGAGTATTGAGTATGTTCAGTGGTATGAGATGCTGATGGACCTTCAGTGGGAAGATAGTGAGAATAAAAAACTACCAAAGTTGAATGAAAAGGACTGACCTGGAATAGGGCATGCCTCTTTGGAATCCTGAACCACGGCACAGATCCTTCTCGTCCCCTCCTAGTATTTTCTTCACTACTTGGAATTCCTCCAAGTCAGACCTAAAACTTTGCTGATTAATGTGTTCAACTTTCAATTTGTTGCTGTTATATGCCATCAAGTCATCTCCAACTTATGGCAACCCTATGAGTGAGAGCCCTCCAACATGTCCTATCCATGACATCCCTGCTTTAAACACTTCTGTCTGTGCCCTGCTAATTGTCATTAGCATAACAGCGGTTGATTATTTGCACATGCATGTGCATATGTATGTTTCTGTGCTTTCTCTTTTTCTTATGTGCACATACAAGTTCTGTCAGGAGTTTGGCTTTGAATGGTAGATCAGAAATTAGTACCCATTCTCTTCCATTTTGTTCTATAAACAATGGCAAGCAAATGTAACAAATACATTTTAAATTATTTTGTGCCACCACTGTTTCCCAAGCAACCTAGATCTTCCCAAACAAACAGATCTTCTTTTAGGACCTCCTCCATTTCCCACCCTTCTGGAATGCCAGCTGCTTCAGAACAATATACCCAATTTGCCAATACGAACAACACCCCCAGAAATGAACACCAGTGATACAGCAGGGCATTGGACTGGATGACCCTTCGCTCTACATGAATTGATAGCATTTGGCAGTCTAGCTCAACCTCCCCAATCTGCAGCAACCCATTGAATGGATTTCTGGACCACCGTGTTGAAAAGTGGTGCTTTAGCCCCGTGGGAGGGCTTTTTTTTTTACTATAGTCTGTGAATAGTTATGCAGGATGCTAAACAACTGGAATAACTGAAACATGGACATTTTTGAGCAGGAGTGTTTCCCACTGCAAACATAATTCAAATGTGGCTTTGTTTCAGTGATGTTTGCATCAATTCCAAGTGCTGCCATTGTGATGAAGTGAAGAGTTTCAGCAGCTGTGGGAGCAGTGGCTTTTGATTTTCCCTGGCTTTGATTTGCATTTGATTGCTCTGCCACAGTAGATGATTATATATATTTACACCTTTGCTCTGAATATCAAGTTGGTCCTTACTGTAATCCAAAACTAAAAGGCAGAGAACAGTATAGGCTGTGAATTTTGTCTTAAAAGACAAATAGAGGACATGGACAAAAGGCAGCGTGGAAAAGAAGCAAAATATATTGCAAAAGGCCTTGAATGGCCAAGGAACTAGGTTGAAAAAACACATGGTGGCCATGTATGCAAATGACTAACTGCCTTTTCTCTAATGCAAACCATTGTCAGGAGTGGATATTTTGTATGGGAGAAGTAGGAGGAGGGTGTTTAATATTTACCATGCAGTTCCCCTGCCCCAGCCCTTGCAGGCAGCCAGGTTGCCTTTCCATCATACTGTGGAAAAGCTGACTGCGAGAAATGAATTTGTGCAGGGTTATTCAAATTTGATTGTGGTCCTGATGATGCTAAACATACCTTTGCCTTTTAAGATCTATGGTTTTCAACAAAAAAATGCAAATAGCTGCTGCTGAGAGTGTGTATGTACAATTATTGAATAATTATTAGAATTATTAACCCTTTTCTCTATCTTGTAATCTTGATAAAAATACTCCACTGAGGCCGTTTCTGGCATTGGAAGAAAAGCTTACAAATGGCAAGTTTGCAGCACAGCAGCCTTTTCTTTTCCTTCCCCCCACCCCACAAGACCACACTGGGTGGGAAAGGGATTATCTCCAACCTCCCCCCTATTGCAGTCCCAATAATTATCATGCCCCTTCCCATCAGCAATCCAGTTGCATTTATTAAAAACACATGCCTGTTTTGTTCCTGAGCAAGGTGAAAAAGAGATTTCAGGTTGCATCATGAGCCTTTAGAACAGAAAAGCACTGATGATTTTTCTTTGAAAATGTTAAAGCCAACAGCAGCTCTATTTTTTTCAGTGGGTTTTGCACTGTAGATGAATATCTAGCTATATTAATGGTGAGACTTTCCCCCAAGAGTACAGTTGTACTCAATCCACTGACAGAAGCCTTGGAGGAACCATCAACAGTTTGTAATCAGCCTGCTGAAACTTAATATAATCTGTGGAGATGCTTAATTGGGCCAAAACGAAAGGAAAAAAAAGTCAGTAAGCAAAATTCCTTTTTCTTAAGGCTCAGTATTAATGGTATAAAAAACCAGTTTATCTGTGGAGATGATACTTTACCCAGCTATTGTCAGAGGGCTTAATCTGCAAAGAACAGTGGAAACAGAGCTGACTTGGCTAAATGCTCTCAAAACATTAGACTTTTTTTTTTTTTTTTGCATCATAGGGAGGATATCAGAGATATTATTTGCCCTGATTCCAAGTTTCTTTGCTGCCAATCTGCAGGCAAAGTTGAACTGTGTGTGGGGGAGAAAAAACAGACTTCTGACATGGGCAACAGCAAGAGAAGTTTTGCTTTCCATCTGTATGAGATGGAGCATTGTGCGCTCATACCAGCAGCTCGGTTACAAGGCTCCAGTTGGTTCACGGCAGCTAGTGCTGTTGCAGCTGTGGTTTTATCTAGGGCAGAAACAATGCTGTAGCCCAACATTTCCTGATGTGCTTGTGTTTCTTTGTGAGTTTGTGTGAAAGAGAGCCTGGCTGGGATAGCCTGTACAACATTCATATATCACCCCCCAGTTGGGCTGTATGTTTGTTTCAAGCAGCATGTGAGCACTGAGACCACAAAGACCTGCGCCATCCAGTTGTGCGCTCACGCACAGACATGGGCTCGCACATGCAGGCGTAAACAGCTAGAAGACAAATGACTCTGCAAGGCAGGGGGGAAGAGGGATTTTCAATAGGTTGTCGATGTTGCGCCACTCAGCTGGGGGCAAGCAGGTTCTCCCAGTTTTCCAGCAATGATGAGCTGTCTCATCTATTACAGGAAGTGCGTCCCTGCCTGCACTGCATGTTTTCCTGAGCTCAAGTCTTCTCCAGACCAGCTGCAGTTCTAGAGCTCTTCCATACTGCTAATGCATTGCTTTTGAACAGTTATCTGGAAGTGGAATTAGAATTAGAATAATTAAATATAGCACTTCCCCATGAACACTTAGTATACTACAATACTGTGCCTTCAGCCATGACCAAAATCCTCATATGTTTACTCAGTGAAGACATACTTATTTGGATAGCTAATATCTTGTCTTCCCTTAAAATTAAAAAAGAGCATTCAGAGTAGATAAATTATGCATTCATAAAAATCCACAGATGCTATAAAACAATGCAACAATAAAGAAAGCATCATTTTACATGTTTAGCCCACTGTTTCTTAATAAGTGCAGGTGGAGGATTACTGATTAATAGCCTCTCTTGATATCCCCAAAGTTGGTTTCTGCTCCTAAGAAGAAGGAAGTTTTTATTGCCAATTTCCCCTCCTACGCAGCTTTTCATAATAAAATAGTGGGTCCCGGTTGTTTACTATTTAAGAAAATGAAAAGTAAAGAGAGGCAACCAGTAACAAAAGCATCCTACAGAGTAGGATAGAAATTTACATTGGAGTAAACAAAAGAGATGGTGAGAGTTCAATTAAAAGGTTATTCATCACTAAACCCCTGGTTATGTTCACTATGAAAAAATAACATGGGCTGAATCTTCAACCAGAAAATTATTGCAAGCACAGGAACCATTAAAAGCTTCAATAGTATTTTCTCTATTTGCATTAGACAAGCGAGTGCTGCAGTTTATGACTTATTAGGAAATATTGCCACGAATTCATTGCTTCCAATGAAGTCCTTTTATTTGGGATTGCCTTTGTTTACTCACATTTTACAAAGAACCCTTCATTGTAGAGAACTTTGCTGATTTTCATCACTTTTTAGTATTTTTTAAAAGATGGCTGAGCGGGATACAAGAACACAGGTGACAGTCCAATATTGAGTCTGGCCATGGTCCACCCAGCACAGGTTGCTGATGCTGCCTGGCACTGGCTGTCCGGTTTCAGGTGAGAATCGTTTTGAGCCTTACCTGGAAATACCGAGAATCGAGTTGGGCTCTTCTGCATGCAGAGTCTGTGCTCAAGAACTGATCTATGGCCCTTCCTCCCTCAAGTGCTCTCATGCTCTGAAATACCACAACCACTCACTTTTTAAATAATACAAAACTAAAAAGGCCAGGAAATGACAAATAGAAAATTGTCATATAGCACTGTTGCCATGGATACTGTCCAGCTTGTACCCTTAGAGCATCAGAGCACACTAGAATAGGGAAAACATCGCATTTTCCTAGTTTCTTAATGTCAGTGGTCATGATGGCCAAAACCAGATGCTGTAGAGGTGCCTGCTCAAGCTGATACTTGAGATGTCAAGCAATCCCACTGGAGAAGTGGAACATAAATTAGCAATTCAGTGCTTGCTTGAAATGCTTTGAACTATAACTCCTGCCTTCTTTTACCATGCTGGTAAGGGCTGATGGGCATTGAAATTATTATTATTATTATTATTATTATTATTATTATTATTATTATTATTATTAGAACATTTCTATGCTGCCCCTTGCTGAAGCCTCGGGGCGGCTTATGA
Source organism: Varanus komodoensis (assembly GCF_004798865.1). Lineage (NCBI taxonomy): Eukaryota > Metazoa > Chordata > Lepidosauria > Squamata > Varanidae > Varanus > Varanus komodoensis. The sequence continues at coordinate 9,563,641 of NW_025335889.1, forward strand.
CACAATAAAATACAATACAATACAAAATAACAATATAAAATTAAAATTAATAATATAAAATAAATAAAAAATATAAACGATATAAAAGAAGTTATAAAAGAAAAGTTATAAAAGAAAAGAAAAGAAGTCGCCCTGGCCAGATAAATAAGTAGATATTGTTAACAAATAAAATGACGTTTAAATAAAAAGGTCTTCACCTGGTGCCGAAAAACAAATAACGACGGTGCCAGGCGGACCTCTCTGGGGAGCACATTCCATAGATTGGGCGCCACCACAGAGAAAGCCCTCCTCCGAGTACCTATCCTCCTAATTTCCTTCACGGAGGGTTCCCGGAGAAGGGCCTCTCCTGCAGATCTCAAAGGGCGGTCGGGCATATATGGATGTAAGCGCTCCTTCAGGTAACCAGGTCCCAAGCCGTTTAGGGCTTTATAGGTCATAACCAAAACCTTGAATTGGGCCCGGACTTCAATGGGAAGCCAGTGAAGCTGTCGGAGGACTGCAGTCATGTGAACATAACGCCCCGTCCCCGTCAGCAACCTGGCAGCTCTATTTTGAACCAACTGAAGTATCCGGACCATCTTCAAGGGAAGCCCCACGTAAAGCATGTTACAGAAGTCAAGGCAGGAAGTCACCAGCGCATGTGTCACTGTCGCCAGGCAGTCGAACTCCAGGTAGGGGCACAGCTGATTAATCAGCCGAAGCTGAAGGAAAGCGCTCCTCGCCACCGCTGTCACCTGAACTTCCAATGAAAGCTCCGGGTCGAGGAGTACTCCTAAGCTGCGGACCTTGTCCCTAAGAGGAAGTGCAACCCCATTCAGGGCCAGGTCAAATCCACCCTCTCCGAAGCCCGATCCGCCAACCAACAGGACCTCCGTCTTGTCTGGATTGACCTTCAGTTTATTGGCCCTCATCCATTCCACTACCTCGGCCAAGCACCGGTTCAGCACAGCCACTGCCTCACCTGGATTAGTGGAAAATGAGAGGTAGAGCTGGGTATCATCAGCGTACTGATGATTCCGTAGCCCACACCTCCTGATGACCTCTCCCAGCGGTTTCATGTAGATGTTAAACAGCAAAGGGGACAAAATGGACCCCTGCGGTACTCCATGGCATAGCTGCCATGGCGCAGAGCCATAGTCTCCCAGCACTACCTTCTGGAATCGGCCATTGAGATAGGAGCGGAACCACTGCAAAGCAGTGCCTCCGACCCCCAATCCCGCTAGCCTATCCAGAAGGATACCATGGTCGATGGTATCGAAAGCCACTGAGAGGTCCAGAAGAACCAACAGGGACGCACTCCCCCTGTCCTTCTCCCTGCACAGGTCATCGTATAGGGCGACCAAGGCAGATTCAGTACCTTACCCGGGTCTGAAGCCGGACTGAAATGGGTCCAGATAATCATTTTCATCCAAGAGTGCTTGGAGTTGTCCCGCCACCACCCGCTCCAACACCTTGCCCAGAAACAGGATGTTGGCCACTGGTCTATAGTTAGTGGCCATCTCTGGATCCAGTGACGCTTTCTTCAGGACCGGTCGGACTACCGCTTCCTTTAAAGGGGCAGGCACCCGACCCTCCCTCAGAGAAGCGTTAACCACTTCCAAGATCCAGGTCCCAATCCCGTGCTTGGAATTATTTATTAACCAAGACGGGCAAGGGTCCAATAGGCAAGTGGTGGGACATACTCGTCCAAGCACCTTGTCCACATCATCGGCCCGCAATAACTGAAATTCATCCAATAATTCTGGACCAGACGGCAGCATTGGCGTCTCCCCAGAAACCTCTGATTCATTAGTGGTGTCCAGCTCGTGACGAATCTGAGCGATTTTCTCCCTGAAATGCCTGGCAAAGTCGTCACAGTGGGCCTTTGAGGGTGGAACCGGATCTTCCTTAGGACCCGGGCGAACCAGGCCTTGCACCACTCGAAAAAGCTCCGCCGGACGGCATTGTGAAGAGGCAATGGAAGCGGAAATAGACTTCTTTTTCGCCGCCTTCACCGCCACAGCATAGGCCCGATAGTGGGCTCTCAAGTTGAGTCTGCAGGGCGCTTCCGAAGCCCCGCCTGGTCCCGCACGCCCTCACCTGTGCGGGGGGGTGGGGCAACCCGAACCGGACTTGCGTGCTGGCAGGTGGTACTGGCCTCTGTCGGCGGTGCGCGGCAGCGTGCTGCTCTTTGCGCGCGAAGGTCCTTCTGGAAGGAACTAGTTTGTAGAAGGATGCTATAATCTTATCAGGAAGTTTGGAGGTGTTGGTTGGAGCCAACACTGTTCTGAGACAAGCAGGAACACATCCCCTTGGGCATTTGCTAGAACTGCTTTGAAAGCACATTGCAGCTTTTCCTCCCCCTTGTATCACTTCAAGGTGAAACCTTTCTTACAGGCTCAAGACAGCCAAGACCGTTCCCAAGCCATCTCTGTCTTCTCTCATATAGAGTCAAAGCTGAACTGAAAACTGCTGTGTTCCTTGAAACCTTGCTCAGTACTTTTTGTGGCTGTGGTGACTCCCAAAAAGAGATGGTCTGTTGTTCATACAGGCTGAGATGTCAGATCTAGTCCTGCTGAATCCAGAAAACCTTACTATTCATTTCTCTCCTCTCCTTTCTGATTAAAACCTCAAGTCTCTTTTATTTGTGTGTGATTCCCTTCTACAGCATGATGTGGTCTATTTCGCTTTTCTTTGGTGTCTCTTTTCTTCTCCTCCTTTCTTATAAAAATCATGTCACTTTCATTAATACAAAATGAGAAACGTATCTACATAATGATCCAGTGGTCCCAAGGTAACCGCAATATCGGAGAGTTACCATCTGCCTTAATGGCACCAATGTAGACAGGAAAGGTGGAGCTAGGACTGAGTGCATGCCCTGTACACATCCTACATGGAGGAAGAATTCTGAAGGCTAGTCCATGACAGGAGACATATATGGGAATACAAAAGCTGGAAGCCTGGAGAATGGAATAACTGCTAGTCTGATGGCTTGAAGTGAGGTCAAGAAAGCTCTTGTTTCATCTGAACCAGAGCAACTGGATTCTAGGCATTGCAGCAGGCGGACAACCACAGAGGTTGGAAGGGTCAGAACCAGGTACACATGGTCAGTTTTAAATTCTGGGAGGTGGGGACTGAATTTGTTTGGGTATGGGGAAGAGGAAGATGCTGATTTGCTATGCTGGGTCTCCTGCATTAGAGGCCTCCCCAGATCTTACTGTATTGTTTATTATTATTAATTCAGCTAGATTTGCCTTTTTGTACCATTGGTGTATAGTGTTTTGCTACCAGGAAGGGAAGGCAGGTGTCCATGCTTGGGATATCACTACCTTGATTAGGAGAGCCGGGCTGTCTGCCAAGGCTGAAGAGTGAAGTGCACACCTGTAAAATGTTTTTGGGCCACCTGTGCTCCTAGAAACAAAAAGCCTGATAGGAGAGAGGGCAAAGAGAAGTTTGGGGTGGGGGAAGGAAGATGCTCTCGTGAGGATCCACACATGTCTGCAACAGGCACTTACCTCTCATTGACTGAGATACTTATGCACAATTGAATAGAACAACCAGGGCTGGAAATGAATGTTTTTTCTGCTATTACTGCAGAATAGGTTTTCTGTTTTTCTTTAGAAAAATTAGAAGATGTCGATGTTCACTCTGGGTGTGTGTTTGTTTTCTTCCTAGCTGGTTTGCATAGCACTGGCTGTTTGCTCAAGCGTTTTCGATCATTTTGCTCCCGGCAACCCAAATAAGAGAATGCTGGGAAAAGCCAGTGAATCAGAGCTGCTGTGGTTACATATTCTGCCTGGCACTAGGCCAGAATGTAAAGCAACAGATCATCTTCCTTTTACAAAAAGATTTTTTTAGTAGGAATTTAATTTGGGGGTCTTACCTCCTTTAATTGTATATTTGTGCAGTATGCAGATGTATGCAGGTCAAGAGCAAAAACATTAAAGATAGAATCATATTTCCTTCATTTTCAGTTTGTTAAACAGCTGACTTAAAGGTCAGTCCCTATTACTGTTATTATTAATAATATTGATTATATCTGTATGATTCTCACTAGCCAAAGCTCTCTGGGTGATCTACAATTTAATGCAAGGCTCCACATGCTAAAGTATCAATGGATTTATGCTTTAGTATTCTAGGTGTGTTCTCCTATGACCCATCAAACTACTAACCAACCTGTTTCTGCAGCCCCAGGCAAGTGATAAAGCTACCCTTTTTCAGGCTTATGTACATGGCTAGCAGCTGCATATGACTGGATTTATCACAAGTTGTGCAGGTCTGTGGGATACAGAATGCCACAAAAATTGTGTAAAGCACTGCCTGGGAGTTGCATTCAACATCCAGGGTGCATGTTATTTTCTATATGTCAATCAAGTGAAGACAGCTTCTCGTGCTAAAGGTACAATGGGGTTGCACTGTTGGTCCTGCTTCTGCCACCAAACAGGGTTCCTCTTTCTATCTCTGATGTCCCTGTGCTGAGTGGAAGCCTACCGACAAAGTCAATCCCAGCTTGGAGTTCCAGTTCATGTACGAGTACAGTAGAGAGGTTAGCACATACACTTCCCTGCTGCAGCTGCCCATGATCAATGGGCAGGGCTTTGGGGCCACAGCTGAGAAAGCCATGCAGTTTCAGGGCTGCCGCACTGCCCCCTACCCCTCCAGTGTGGGGGTGCCCCTTTGCACAATTAACATGTAAGGAGGGGTCATGCCATCTTCCAGTTAAGTGGATGAGAGTAGAGGTTCCTGAACTCAAGACTGATCCCATTAAGGAGAGGGCTGAAGTGTGCTGGGATTTCTCTACCATTGCATTCTCTGTTGGAATGGAGAGCACGATTGATTACCTCCCCACTTTTTCTGCGAGTGGAGGGAGGCAGGATGCAGTGCACAATCTGCGCTGCAGCTAACCATGCATAAAGCAGTCCTATAAGTGCATGACCGCATTCCTGGATCAGCTTGGAAGTCCTCCTGGGTACAACTCATGGGCATAGAGGGCTTGAGCCATGGGCATAGAGGGCATTCCTGAGCCATGGCAAAAGCAAGGAGATCAGGACACCAGGATACCATATGAACTGGAGTATCCCACAGCTCCAGAGATGCTTGGGAAAAGGAGCAGAAGAGCACTATGCTGGCCGGGGCACTGGAAGCCTTTTTTCTGTCAAAACTTGTATAGGTTGCATCCTTTAGATGGTCACATCTTTCCTCTGGAAGAGTGTCAGAGACCTTTATAATTACCCGTTCTGGCCTGAGAGCAATGAACTAGGCAGGCTGCAGTAGGCTGATTGAAGCCTGCCACTGCTGGGGTCTAGGGAGCACTCAGTACAGGATTTTATGTGTAAACTGAAATTTAATTTTAGCCAAGACTGCTCCTAAGCATTTGGATATTGAGATGTGCTCCACGTACGCCAGGAGGGAGCTGCTGCCTTTCCTACAAAGCCTCTGAGTCATCGAAAAGTGCTGCTGGTTGCCACTGAGAATGCAAATCACAGGCTCCTGCATAGGTTAAAACTGCAAGGACACAGCGAAATTTATTTTGCCGTTCAGCCATACTGGCATAGCCAGAGAGCAAGGAATGAAACTTGCTCATTTCCAGCGAAAAGGAAAGAACTTTTATGTGGGTGTTGCCTCCTGTGGAGCTACTTTTTGTCAAGGCAAGCACTGAGTTGCTCAATTCCTCAACCCCCAGGACACGGCTTTTACTGGATGGCAGTGCTACTTGGAGAAAACCATTTGACAGTAAAAATTGGGAAGGTTTCATTGCTGCAAGCATTAAGAAGATATCTGGATAGTATCCAGGTGTCCTTGCCCAGAGATCCCAGAATCCCCATAGAGAATAGCCAATCTAATTAAGTGTGAAATGCTAATGAAATTGTACAGAGGTTTGCCACTGCTAGCCGGTGTCAGAAATTGTTCCTGATATATAGTCAGGTGTGCTGTCGCTGACAGGTGCCGGTGGATCACAAGTAGCATGCCTGGCCATACTTCACTTGCTGACAGCCTGCTATGGCAGGGGACTTTGCCTTCCTGCTCTGAGTGGCAGAACAGACACTGCTTACCAAGAGAATTTGCTCAGGCAACAGATTGCCTTTGTACAAATGAAATCTGCAGGCCTTTTGGTACGCAGATGATGTGCGTGGTTAAAATGATAATCTTTGCTACTGTTCCCTTCCCTTTGCAAAACCATTTGCCATATATGTTGAGGTTGGGTTCCCAGAAGCTCCAGGAGCCAAGCTTCTGCTATTTTCCTTTCACAGATGGAAAGCTAAATGGCAGTGGTTTTTTTAAAGGCTGGAAGTTGTATGGTGCTTGGGGCACACTGTGGGATTCTGTCCCCAGAACAAGCAGAAAGTGGAAGTGAGCATTTATCAGTGCTAGCTTTAGGTTTTGGAGGCTTCTTGGGGAAGACGTTCCTTTATCAGTCTACCTGCTCCCAAACAAACCAATGACAACTGTTGGGTAAAAGAGGAACCTCTTTACCTCATTTCAGGACTCAGAGGTCCAGCTAAAGAAAGGCTCAGTTATTAGAAAAGACAAAAATAAAGCAAATCATGCACTACAGAGTGGGAGACTCATGACAAGAGTGTCTTGCTGAAAATACAGAGGAAAGCATATTTAAACTAAGAATGGAGTTATGCCAGCCTAGATTAGACTACTAATAACAGTGCAACGTGCTACACTTTCAGTAATCAGCCAGAAAGCTGTGTGCTAGGATATTACCAACTTAAAGAAATCATTCAACATCATCTTCTTCTGCACATGTACAGTAGAGTTACCTGCAGAGTGTTTTCTGCATCCCATTCCGGGTGAGGGGGAGGGGAGGTTAGGCCAATGGGACAGGTTAGAGTAGCATGATGGTTCCACAGGTGCTGCAGAGCAGCAACCAGGCAGGAGCACCATGCATGGCTGTCCCTGCAGCCGCTGCTGCTGGAAGTGATCACTCCTGGCACATGCACCTTGACTACTGAGCTGCCACCTGGCTGATCACCAATCTCGTGCGCCACCGACTGACCAGATTGTGGGGGTGCCTGGTGCACCCATGCCCCGTGGCCCCTCCTCATGCGGGGCAGGGCCCTGAGTGCTAGGTAGGCAAGATGGGCATGTTTGTAATCTGGCCGCGTGGCCAGGAGGTGGGGGATTGACCAGGCTGTGGACTCGGTGGGGGAACGGCTGGGGTTTAAGGAGTATGGACCCAGAAGGAGGACAGGGAGTGCGGGGGTGGCAAATCAGTACCCTGTCCACTGGCGACTCAGCTGTTGTGAGGTGAACAGGGCAGGTATCGCTGCTGAACTTGCTGGCCGAAATGGGGAAACTGTCTGAAAACAGTGTAACTGGCTCCACACAGAATGATGAGCAATGTGGAAATGCTTAGAGCAACGTGCTAGTTCTCTGTGGTGCTTCATGGTAACCGAAAGTGCCATGTTTCATCCTGGCTTTCCATCATGTGTGAATAGATCAAGGTGCAGCTCAGGCATGAAAATGAACAGAACTAGAAAAAGCTAGCCTGAGAGCTTAGTTCAGGTTGGGCTTCTAGCAAGAAATCTAATGCTCTGCCAACTGAGCCATGCTGCTTTTCATTTTCTATTTACTCCTTTCCATCAGACATCTTGCTGCTTTGTGTTTTGTCATCTCCAGTGATCCACAGCAGTTGTCCCCAGCCTGGTGCACTCCAAAATTTTTGGAAGACAGTTCCCGGGATCTCTGGTCATTGACCTGGCAGACTGGGGCTCTTGAGAGCTGAGGTGTCCATTATCAGAGGACATCAGATTAGATGAGGCTAATATATACGAGAATATATTCTCATAGAATCCAATTTGGTTCCTTGGGATCTTGCATCCTTAGAGAAGACAGCCAAGCTGAGACAGACTATCTTATCTGTATCCCATTTGGATGTGAGCCGCCCCGAGGCTTTGTTGTGATGGGGGCAGCATAGAAATGTTTTAAAGAAACAAACAAATAAATAAATAAAGGGCTTGGCCCTAAGCAAAGAAGTTCCATTGTGATTGCTTCTAGGTCTGACAACTGAAAATGCACCAGCTTTTTGCTGCTTTATGTATGGAAAATATTCCTTGTCCCTTGAGCCTTCTGATTGCAAGCAGCAGTCAAGAAGTCAGACACCTTTGGCCTGAGGTAGGAAAAATGCTTCTGTCAATACTTTCACCCTCCCAGACAGCTTCTTTCTCTGATGTGTCCGGTAGATTGTTGAGTCATTGGGATCAGTCTGACTCAGCTATTGCTGGCTTTCTCCTCTTTCTTCGATGCTGGTTTTGTAATAAGAACCATTCGAAAACTAGCCCAGCCCTTTCAAAAATGAGCCCTTTCTACCCCCTACTGTGCTTCATAGTGACCTTGCCATCTCATTTCTCCATCCGTCCTGTTTTCCCACATTCTTGGAGTACATAATTTCCTCTGTGTTTTTCAGAAATTATGATTTTAATTGCCCCATCAGTTGAGCCATGCCAGTCCAACTGACTTGTTCAGCAGCTGGTGACTCTCTCCTATTTTGGGTTTTTCCCCCCTCCTTCAGATTATCTTATCATATATTAACATGGTTTGTTTTTGTCCTTCTCTCATAAGCTCCTGACAGTCTGAAAATTCAAAGAGGGAGAGGGAGAGATTCCATTCCACCCTAAAGGCACACTAAAATACATGGTTTATCTCCTCTGCTCCTGAAAAATGTTCTTTGGCTCTCGCTCTTTTTCCTGGCTGTATTTGTATGTGTGGTCTTGCAATGCAGCTAGTTTTAAATCAACCAGAACAGTTCTGGGTTGCAATGTTTTGTTTTAAATACACACGCCTTTAAAAATTATCTCTAGTTCAGCTTCACAGTTTGCTGATGGCATATTTGCAGGTGATGATTTAATTAAATATATGTCAATTTCAAGATTCCCATCCTCATTTTTCAGTCTTTTGGCAGAAGGATGTCTGCTATATGCATTTCCAGAATGTTTTAAGTTTCATGCATCCTTCCCCACTCATGTCAGCAGTATATGTATGGTGTTGTTTACCATGCACAAACAAGTACAGAGTTTACCTAAGTAGATCATTTTCTCTCTCACACAGCTTCTGATTTTCTTCTTTAGTGGGACTCGTGGACTAGCCCTGCCATACAAAATGACTCGCTTCTTAAGAAACCATTTCTAAGTTGGGGTTCTTTGGACTCCATTCCAGGCCACCTTAACATTCAGTCCAACCAACTTGAGGTATCTCTAGCAATTCCTGGGAATTGAAATGGCCCCAGTGAAGTTTGCTGTTTCTTCTTTAAGTCGCTATCATATGGGGAGGTGAGTTTGGGTTTGGTGAGGAGATTTAAAGCTCCTTGACCAGTGTGTTTATATTCAGGTAAACAAAATGGTGAGCAGCATCTCAAGCTACCCAATTTAGCCTGTATTATATTTGGGCAAGGAAGAGACTTCCTTGTTGATGGAATGACTGAGCTCTCTCTTCAGTCTTATTTAGGATGCAGATTTTTGAATAAGATTTTAATTGAAGTCCCCCTCTGTGACTGACGACAGTGCTGTGAATAATCTGTATGCCTCTGGGTGTCAGGCAATACTTTCAAGAAAAATCCTAAGCACTGGATGCTTTGCCTCTGTGTTCATTCACAGGAAAATATTATCAATATAATATATAATTAGTATTAACATTAAAGCCCAACTGTAACCGGAGAGTATAATATTTATTTTGACACTCTGTTGACAGGCAGTTGTTTTTTGAATACTCTTTTATGGCTTTGACAGCTCCATGAAAAGGCCTTTGATGAAGCAAGCAACATTTGCTGCGCTTTAAGTGCACGCCTGCACAATTCGCAACCCACCAACAAAATGCAGCCCACCAGCCATATATGGCAATTGAAGAGAGACTTGATGTGCTTCCTGGATTTGTAGCTTGCCTGCAAAAGAGTCTGCAAAATTCAAGAATCTTTCAGTTCCTGGAGGGGAAGATGCATAGCAGGCTTCTCCTACCTGAGAGATTCACAGGTCTGACTTTAAAATATAGTAAAACAGGTACTTGTGCTAGCAGATGCATTTGAGTGTTGTCATTGCTTTTGTTTCTGTTGGGTGAGTATAATGGTTAAGACCCAACTTTGTCTTTCGGCCATAATAGACATTACTTTAAATGTTTGTACAGAAGCTTCATCTTTCTGCCCTCTTCATTTGTGCGGTGCTCACATGAGTTCTGATTCAGATCGTAAAAGCTTCCCCTATTTCCCTTGTTAGAGTCCTAATTCAGATCAGCTAACGTGCCCTCTCCCACTCAAAGTAAAAAAAAAGAAAGTAGGTGCTAGGCACAGTCTTAAAGTTGTATATGTTTTGGAACTCTGTTGTTCTTTATAATTGCAAGAGAACAACAGGAGAATTCAGGAAACAGGAGAACTGTAGCCAGTAGAGGCAGGACTCACAGGGGTATAGCATTAACACATTTTTTGGCAATAAAAAATTTCCTGAGCTTAGCTCTGATTTTCAAAATTGGTTCAAGTGAGGGATGAAGTTTGCTAGAAACAACAGATGATTCCCTATAGTAATAGAAAGTATTTTGGGGTTGCTTGGTCTTGAATAGGCAATTAAGATCCATTGACTGGGTACAGACAAGATGATAACTTGCACTCAAGGGTTGACTAGGGGTGGTCACTGAACTCTGTCATCAGCCTTACTGCAGATCTGCTAGAACTGGATTGTTAATATGGCTGCCTGATCATTTGGACTCTCTTAGGAGGTGTGACTTAGGGAACACTTAGACTCTAATGCTTACAGCAACAGTACTGATCAGATCTAAGCTTAGAGGTCAACAAGAGACTTTTAAAGTCTTGCTGCAAGTTGGTGGCAGGCCTGAGAACTGACCTCAGGAATTCTGTTCCATGCACCTTCCTTTTCTCGATTTTTGATTAGCAGGTTCCTGATTGCTTATTCAGTGAAGGTGGCAGTGCCTGCCAGTGTGCAGATGAGTTATTCCTTCAGTGCTCTTGGAGGAATGGCACGATTGTGCAAGCAAGGCTGAGAGAGAGAGATTTTCTTTGACTGAAGGAAAGGACAGGCACTTTATTTTAACGCACATCCCTGGAATGATTGATCTGCCTTGCTCTTCTGGCCTTGCAGCACAACCTGCTTTGCACTAGGACAGTTCCATCTATCGAGCTGTTTAATATTTTGTTTGCTGTTGTGGTATGAAGCCCAAAGCAACAGATGCACACTGGCCATATGTCTCTTAAAACGAGGCACACTGAAGACCCACTGATTTCTGTTACGCTTGAGTATGCCTAAGTTTGCACCAGATTTGGCCGATATTTATATTATGATATGAACATTTAGTCCAGCCTGCCTTGTCATATCCACTTGTTCAAATTAAGCCCAAATCAAATTGTACTGGTAATTAAAAGAGTCCCAGATTTTTCTAGTTAGTGTTGCTGAAATTTATGAATTTAAATGGCATTGGTTTCCAACCACTTAGCCTGAAAACCTGGGAATAAGCCCTACTGAATTCAGTGGAACTTCATTTTGAATAAACATGCTATGGAATAAAATTGTTGGTTTAGATTAGAAAGTAACTTAATTGAGATTGCGTTAACTATGCTAAAAACCAGGTCAAATTAAGTTGCTGCAAGCAATTCCTTTTCATAAATCAGTATTCACTTGAGGTCTTCAATTTTGTTGAACTAATTTAATAAAAACTAACAGTGTGGTTAAAATATGCCAGAGTTGATTTCATCTAAACAAGGTCCCAGTTTCTTCTAGGTATAGGGTTTAAAGCTGAGAGGATTGAAAACCTCTGCATTGAGATTTTTTTGGGTGAATTTTCAAGTTAGCAGCCCCAGAAGACAGCCAAACTGAAGTGTTTCTGTCTCATTGATGACATTGGGAGAGATTTTCTAAGCACATGCTTTCCCATTGGAACAATAAAAATGCTGGCTGGATTATGCCTCATTTTGTTAAATCAGGAAAGGCCCAATAACATTTTGTTTCCAAAGGTGAGGACAAAATGCCCCCTCTCAAATTCCATGCAGAGAAGATCACTGAACTGGTAGCTGATGCTTGCTTAAATGCAGGTGATGGGATCGTGTCGTTCACTGAACCATAGTAGCAGGGGGGTCCAAACCAGGCTGCCTGGCACCCACGCAGCTCTGTCTTCCAAAACGTTGCCACCCCTCCTCTCGCCACAGCACCTGCCCCCTGAGGCAGCTGTACGAGGCCAGCCCTACTGTTAAGTAGAGTGAGGAAGCAAGATTTTGGCGGACAGAGCTGTGTGCCAGGTGGCCTGCCTTGTGTCTTCTGACCTGCATCACTCAAAGGCAGGCGAGGATGCTGTCCCATTGCCAGTGTTGAAGAAAGCTTCATCTGCCAGTCCAGTTAGTATTTGTACATGGAATGGATGGGCCACCCTCTTATTCTTTGTCAGGGGACAGAACAGCTTCTGAGGTCAGCTCTGCAGTGCCTTATCCTGCCTAATGGTAGGCCAGCCCTGAGTTAAAGGGTGTCTTTTGCTGGCTGTGTTTATGGTATAAGTTTGCCAATGAATGTGCTTCACAGGTCGTTAGTTCCACTGATGAAAAAAATGCATGGAACTTACATTCTTTGGTTAGTCTTGTAACAATCTGTGCTGGCTGTTTTAGACAGAATATTATCTTTGAGTGTAGTATGGCTCCATGAATTTCACAGAATGCATTCCCCTCTATTTTTCCTGTTTGTGTAATTTCAGAGGTTGCTTCATTGCTGTATAATACTTGGTAATGTTATTTTTGCTATATATATATATCCATCTGTGGGACCTTTGGGATTAAATGCCTTGGTGTGAATGTAAAGCTGTTAGTCATAATCTCCTGGCAGCATCCCAAACTGCAACGTGTGGCATCTCATCTGCAAGAATGAAATTTGTCCACTGTCAGCATTATGCACACAAGCATAAATGAACAGTGTCTCTACTCAGCACAACCCTGGCCAAAAGGCAATAATGAACACCAGAGCTTAACTGGTAACACATTTGAATGGCTCTTCTTGTGCCCAGGAACCATTGTCAATTTTGATCACAAAGCAAGCCTCACAAAAGAGATGTTCCTCCCCTTTTCTGGTACATTGCTGCTGCATTGAATTAGAGATCAGAGGCCACAGAAAAGTATAGAAATTAATGCAAAGTGTGTATCCATTTTGCAAATTGCTCAGGCATCATGGATGCAAAATTCCACAAAGAGAATCTGCTGGTATAAATTCATTTCTGTTTCCAGATTTAAATAGGGGGAGTAGATTGGTTGGTGGGGGCACTGTGTGGATCATATAGATGTATAACATGTATAAAAGCGTTAATATGCTATGAATGTTCATATTGATAAGGCTGTGCACTAGGCTGCAGAAAAAGAAATTGCTGTGCTTCGACTTCAGTTCTAGGTTTTTAAATAATGACCACTGTCCCCTGCCCACAAATCCATCCTGTCAGGACTGTTTTTAACATTCCATACTCTTGCTGTTAAAACTTCCAAGAGCTGGGTTGCCGATGGGCTGTCTTTGTTGAATACACCATTTATTTTATTGTGTCCATGTATGCTTATATACTATAAGCATGTGTAGGAGCAGGGTACAAGCTGGGCGAGGTAATTTCTCTCTAGGCCCTTTCAAGTGTTTATGCACAGATTTTGTTCTGGACTCCAGTTTAGGGTTTATATAATGTACATACAGCTCAATAAATCTTAGGGCAAAGTGCCATGAGGGGAAGATGGGTGGGAACTTAGGAATGGGAGGTGTGTGGACTTCCAGATGTTGGACTGAAACTTCCATTATCCCTTATCATCAGCTGTGCTGCTGCAACTGGTTGGAGTTTCAGTCCAACACCATCCGGGGGGCGGGGGTCACATTCCTCACCCCTGCACGAGATATATCATCACTGGGTAAAAATGCCAGTGCTAAGCCAATGCAAGTAAGAATGGATCAGAGTTTCATATTGGTTGAGGCTTCAGCAACATATGCTATACTAGTCTGAATATCATGCTCAGGCTTATCCTGAGTATGTTTTTTCAGGAAAGTGCAACATGCATTGATGCTTTGCTAAATAATGGATTTTGTAAATTAGCAAAGGAATCTTTGCTGCATTCAGCTCCATCTGGCTGTTTCCTTTTATAAGATTACTTACTTGAAGAACTTAGCCAGATAGTAGTCCTAGGTAACAGGGAGCAAAGGGCTACAGGTGAGTGCCAATAACTCATCCGTATTTTGAAAGCAATATTAACATAGATCTGTGGTTCCTACATAATTCTGAGTGCCACTAAAACTTTACTAAATGCTACTTTGCTTATCTATGGTTTCATGCCCTTGAGAATAGCTCAGGGGTAATGAGCTCTTTAAAGTATTGCCAGGTAAAAGCTTTTAGTATCAACCAATATCTTCAGTTTTTTTCCATGGATCACAATCATTTTTCTAAGTCACAAAATAGCTATAGCTGTTCCCAATCAGCTGACCATTACAAAAATAAAAGGTTGGCCAGAGTATTACTTTGCACTATTAGTGGGCTGTTATTCCCCCACACCCACAACATTAATTCTGGGGACATTCACTGTTTTAAATATTAAGAGAGACCTCCAGTTGGGCAAATAATTGCAAAATTATTTCACCTGTGCCAGAAACCTGATTACTTGTGCATTATTTCAAGGGAGGAAATGGATAATGGTCCAGTCATAGGCAAGTCTTTTCAGAAATAATCTCCATTGTATTTAATGGAATTTACTTCTGGGCAGGAATATATAAGCTTGCAGCCTAAGTTGCATGGTGATGCATAGCAACAAAATGCCAAGTCCCTGAAACTGTTGTACCGTGTTCCCCTTGTATCCTGTCTGTCATCATTAACATAAAAACTTCCAGTTATCTCAATGTTTTGTTTTATTTAGTCAATATATTTACATCTCACATTTCAGACAGAGATCATCACAATGCGTTACACGTTTCCCACACATCCAGAAGAAGGAATAGGTTTGTTTCAAACAAAGGCTTGTGCCAAAGCAACCCTTTAAAAGCCATGTGCTGGAATTTTACTTCAGTGGGTTTTCTGGAGCAACACTTTCTAACCTAAGAGCACACTGCGGTCCAGTTGGCTGTTTAGATGTGACGTAAAGTGCTATCAGTCACTTCCCCCAACTCCCGTTTCTTCATTCTGGATCCTGACTAGGAGATATCATTTCCAGAAAAGGGATGCAAGGAACTCAACAGTGATTCACTACATTCTAGCAATACCCCACTTTCCCCTAATGGGTTTTCAGAATTGTATTCTGGGGAAGCAGAGTCTGCTTCGGGGCTCACAGCATTTCTTTTAAGCTTAGGTTTTGTTGCACTTCCAGACTGATCTGAAGTGAACACAGAACCCTGATCTGAACGGTTCATGCTTGACCTGAAAGTTGCTGTGAATTCCAATGTTATGTTGTTTGGCTTGGTATGGTTTCAGATGGAACCAGTAGGACATTGAGCCTTTTTTATTCTGAGGCCTGAATTCAGTTTTGGAGAAGCTTTTGGGTGCTACCCTTTGGTGGAAGATGTGGCTGAAGGCCAAAAAGTGGGAGGTCAGACTTGCTAGAAATACCAGTCTATTGCATGTTAAAGCTCTTACTGCCAGTGATGACATCTTGGGAGAGCTATTTCAACATTTTAAAATGGGTGGGAAAGTGATGCAGAAAGGTAGGGAAAAACTAGGGGCCAGCAATTGGGGGAAAGAGTTGGGGAACCCCTGATAATCACATTTGGCCTCAGCCAGGTCAGGTTTGGCCCATGGGCCTAAAGTTCAGTATTCTTGTACTAAGGGATTCAGTCTGTCACACCTTGGTTTTGTTAAGGGAGAGAATTACATGAAAGGAATACATAATTGCTACTGGTTTCCTTTGGGCTGAGAGCATACTGTTCTTTGGTGAGAACAGGAAGATGTGAATCTCATGACTGGATTTCTTGCAGCAAATAAATCCTAAATCACTCTGGAGCTGGTACGTATAAACGGCACTGTTTACTAGGAACAAAGCTCAGCCCCATACCACATTTCCTACATGCTAGTGTGAAGTTGTCAGTGCATTCATATGCTACCTTATTATTATTATTTATGTGGCCATTACTCAGTGACTGCAGAATAGCCTTATTGTCATGTTTATGTAGTTACTTACAACTGCCATATTTGTAGCAATATCTTACGTGAGGGGACTGTGCAGAGGCCAAAATCAAGTGCTCGGCAGAGAGTTGGTTTCCACAATAGAAGCAGTTTTTGTTGCTGCAGTGGTTGTTCTTTTTCATTGCTTTGTTTGTTTTGCTTTGTTGTTTCCCACCTGGTGCCTTCAGATATGTTTGACTACAAATACCAGCAGCCCCCAGTCACCATGGGGTCATATAGGCAGAAATATAGGCTTAAATATAAATGAAGATGTTGCCAGTGAATTGCACATTTAGAAATGTTAGAATCTATCTTGTTCAAAAAACTTGAATTATGATGTCTATGACACGTGTCAAGAAATAATGGAAATGCAGGAAGCATTTTTGAATGTTCTGAACCATTATATAAATTTGCAGCATTATTTCCAAAGTTTCCTGATTCAATCCACATGGTGGTCTCTCCTTTTTATGTGACAAAGTTGGGGGTACTAGTGAGCTTTGATAATTAGTGACTGACTAGTCTTGTCTCTTACTCCAGACTGCAATTGTGAATTTCTAATAATTCCAATTGTTCCTTTCCTTGTATCCAAGGACAAAATGTTTGAGGAGCGTAAGGTGAGTAAGGTGTCTGAGTGACCTGGCAAATAGGCCCACTTAACAGGTTCTTTGGTCATGCCTGGGCTTTCTGCTGGGTTTCAGGCCTCTTATTCAGAGCCTTCCTGGGATTCAGGTCAGACTGGCTCCTGACAGTACCAGTTGACCATACCACGGGAGCAAGACTTTTCTTTGATAAGTATTTTGCAATTCCCTGCTAAGAGCTAATGTTGCTGGTTGAGAGTTTTAGCTGATGACATGCAGTTCCTTTTAATGACAGTGCTTGACCATCCTTGTGATGTATTGCTGCCCTGCTCCTATCACTAAGATGTTTTTTTCTTAAACACATTGAGCCTTGGAATTATGAAGTCATGGGGGAAGATCATCTTTTATTTAAAAGTCAAAATTCATCTTTAGAGGACTGCATTTGGATCCAAGGAATAAGCCATCAAATTATTTGCTTATGATTTTGAAACCTCTCTAGAGAATGCTAAGTAAGGGACAAAGCAAATGTGGAATCTTTTGAACTGCCTTTTGTCATTGTTGTCTTCTTGCAGTATCCATTTCTAGAAAATGTAATAAAAGCACGAGGGGCATGTGCCACTGATGTTTACAAGCCTGTTTGGTTAATTAGATCAAGACAAGTATGAAGATCAAAACTGTGGTTTAGGGAGTAACCCTGTGATTCCTAAAAGGACCACAGTACATATTGCAAGATCCAGTGTCAGAAACAGCACTTCATCCTCAGAGCTGGGAATCAGAGCTCTGCTCCCTTCCCCCAGTTGGGAAGGACAGGTTTGGAGAAGGGAGATGACTGAGCCATTCTGGGTCCTTTACAGCTCCTTCCTTCCTGCTCCAAGATGCTCCAGCTAAAGAGGCAAAAAAAGCCCGTCAGACAAAACAAAACAGAACAGAGCAGAGCAGAACACAGCAGGGCAGAAATAAGGGTTTGTGAAGACTGCTTCTGTTGCTAGTCCCACTCTTCACTTGTTGGCTGTAAGCCTCCAAGTTGTAGGGCTTATTGGCCATTGCCATAGGATTGAGCACTGCCAGTCCTGACTGATGCATTGTCATCCTACTGGAGTAGGAATGGCCAGTATGGTGTCCATTGGCATCGGTGTGCCCTTGTGGTAGCCACCCTGGAGCTCCATTCCTTTTTATGACAATGTTTCTGTTGGGCAGTTGAGATTACTGCAACACAATATGCAGGCCTATAATGACTCCCATCTTTTCCCATGAAAGCTTCTGGGCCAACATGCTTATGTACAGCAGGTCTGGGGAATTTGGGCAGGAGGGAGCTATTGAACTCATATCCTGTTGTGGGATTCTGTGGGCATCTGATTAGCCGCAATGAGAAAGAATGTGGGACTGGATGGACCATTGGTGTGATCCAGCATGGCTCTTCTTATCTTCTTATGCCCTTATTCTTAAGAACTAAAGAGAGTAGCTAATAAAAGCTCAGTGCTTTCATCTGCAGCACACCTATTTTGTGGTGTTATCCAGGAAGTTTGACAAATTGCCCAGAAACCCTAAAGGGTTGCCTATCCATGCATTAGAAGCTGGGAAAAGAAATACCCATAAGAGAAATACTCTTTTCCTCCATTGGTTTTGCAGCAGTGTCATGTGCTGTTGGGAGGATTGCAAAGAGCTCTTTGTTCTCTGGAGACCTCCTTGCAATGAGCCAGAAGTTAGCAGCTAAGGGAGACTGGGGCAGTGGGTGGATAGTGGGCTCAGTGAACACCACTGGGTGCCTAGCAAGCATTCTTGCTATTAGCCTAAAGCCATCTGCTAGCTTTGTGTGAAAGAGGGAAATCCCCCAGGGGTGGGAGAGAGGGAGAGACAAGGCGAGAGGCAGCACCTCCACCTAAGCAACGTCCTGGCAGTGTGGGAGGGGATGCCAGGCTCCCTACTGCTGGCAGCTGTGGACCACGAGGTTTGCAGCGACTGCAGTATGCATCAATCAATGTGTGGGGGTGTTAAAGTTAGAGAAGAGGTTGCTCTGCAGAAAGGAGTGCGTTGTACACACAGCACCAGCCCAGTCGAGAGGAGCGACACAGCAGAGATGGGGAACATTTGCAAAGGTAGGACTGGCTCAGCTGAGCAGGGAGTTGTGGGGAGAGGGAAGAGAAGGAGAAGGCTTGGATGTTTTGTTTTCACTTTGTTTTTAACCAGGGCTTTCCCCAGTGCTAGTCATTTGGTTTTGGGGCTTCTCTGTCTAGACAGCTACCCATCTGGGTTCGGAGTTCTTTGGCTGCCACTTGCACTGTTGTAACCTTCAGCCAGTGCAATGCAGTTGCTCAAGCTTTTGCTGCAGAAGTGACAAAGGAGAGGAGGATCTGCTTTTCGGATGATGTGTAGGTTCTTTAAAGAGGGATGCTGCAGCCTGTTTTTCATCCCAGGTGGTTCTTTATGGCCAGGAATGCCATTCAAATAGTGTGCCATATTCTGGAAATAACAGGGAAGGGAACACATCTAGCAGAGTCTGCTGCTTTCACCTCTGCCCTGTGTTCAAATCGCAGGTGGGGTTGAGGAAAAGCTTTTAGCTACTGTTTTTAAAGGTCTACAAGGGGGTGCAGATTTGACAAAAATCTGAAGTTGTGCACATGGGGTTGTGAATTCCTCTAAGGAGTACATTTTTTGTACATAATTCAAGCACTGCTCATGCCCTTAAGAAATGTTATGTCGGAAAGCTAAGCTGGTCAGTAGGACTTATTTCAGCAAGGCTGAATTAACTATGATGCTTCATACATTGTAGAGCTGCACTTTGTTGTGCTGAGGCCACTGATGTGTCGTAGATATCTGAAAAGGCATCCATGAGAAGAGCACCTCTCCAAGCCTTCCCGATCCACTGCTCATCAGACGTGTTGGGCCACACCTCCCCCACACCCCCAACCTCCATGGACAGGGAACTGTCCAACACATTTGGAGAATGTTGGGTTGGGAAGGACCAGCCTATCCTGCTTTTCCAACCTATATTCATTTGAAATCCTCAACAGCTCAGAAGATGGTTTCCATTGGTTCTTGGTGGTGTCAGTTCTATTCAGGAGGATTGCCATTGCCTCACCTTGGAAGGTGCTCTTGGGCTTTTGTTAGCTGCCTGGTAAGAAGTAGGTGCAGGGATGGATGGGGGCTTTCTGAGTTTGCCTCTTATGTAGAACACGGCTGCAGGAGAGAGCATAGACCTCAAACTTTCTGCATTTTAGTTCTTTAAAAATCAAAAATGCCCCAGGCACAGTCCATTGCTTCACAACATGAGTAGCATGACCAGACAATTTTAAAAAAGGATGAGTAAGCCAAGCAAAAGGTGCCTGTCTTCCTTTCTCTCTGTCTTTATTATTAGCCAGACTTATTAATTATTAGTCTGTGACCTCTTGCACACACAGAGAAGCTCATTTGTCAGAGACAAGCTGACAAGGCACAAGTGAGGTCTGGGATCCTAGTTCTTCTGAATGTTGCACTGAAGAGGGAGGTGCAGTTTTTTTCTTAGGCCTTCATGATAAGCAGTGCCAGCCAAACCATTTACTTCTAAAAACACTGGAGACCACTTCTCCTCTGGAACCAGGCCATTTTAAGAAGTATGAGGCTTCGTAATATGACTTAGGATAAGGCCCTCACACTGGTTGCCTGGAAAAGTGGCCCAACCTACTTCTCTTTCTCAGTCGCCTCTCCCATCTTTCTTCAGCTTGCTGGAGCAAACTGGACTCCTGTCTAGCTCTCAGGCAGGCTGGAATGGAGGCCAGGAGGGGAAGGAGGAAGGGAGAAGCTGCAGCTCCATCTTTCCCATCTGCTTGCAGCTTGGCCCTTCCCAAACGGTTGAGCCGATGTTGATACACAGTGGATTCTTCCAAGGAGCATTTGCATGAGTGCCAATATTCTACAATGGCTTCTTCCTAATAAAGGAGAAAAATAGAGACAGTTTCTTCAAGGAGACTTTGGGGATAAGCTGTATTTTTATACACGTTTAGTCTATAGAAAGTATTGATTTTTGAATCTGAGCTGAAACATGAGCAGTTATTCTATTCGCCACTGATCCACAGGCTCAAGGAAGAGGTGTGGAAGGAGGATTTAAAAAGGAAGGTTAATCTGCAAGGGAGGTGATTTCTGAAAGTGGCACCAGAGACAAGCAGAAATTCAGGTGGAGGAGTGAAAAGGAGGAGAAAATCAAAATGGATTGGAAAAGAAAAGTATCCAGAAAGTCAAATCTAGTATCTTTGCAAATATTAAATTGTAGCTGATGGACCAGAAAGCAAATCATGTCAAATAGATCAGTGGTCTTAAAACATGCTGTACTGAAGGAACCCTTCTCCACATGAAGAATCAGTGCAGAACCCATTCATAAATATATTTCATGTAATACATTTTATGTGAACAAAATGTTACAATTAATGTTGCAATAGTGTACTTAATGCAATGGAAACAGTTTTTAAATACATTAAAGAACCCATTTATTACAGTAGCTAAATAATATTAAATCGGCTGAATGCACACTAAAATTTAGTATAACATCAGTAACAAATAATATTAAAAAACTATACTTCATTTAAATGACTTGGATGTGCTGGTTTTTTGCCACATGATGATCTTACAATTTCACTGTAATTGAAAAGTAATTGAAGAGTGAAGTGTCATGTTGAACCCCTGGATGATTCTTATGGAACCCCAGGGTTCTGGGGAACACAGTTTGAATATTGCAGAAACAGACTGTCTGGCCTACATAATGGCCTAAATTAAGCCTTAGTCATGAGCCTTGTAACACCAGACTGACAAGTTTTAGTGAGTATTGGAAAAAAAGCCCTTTCTGCTTTATTACTGTATGACAGTCTATGGATAAAGATGCAAGAGGAGGACCAGTTAAATATTTGGCAATCCCTGAGCTAAATATAAGCCCAAAAATTTCAATATTTTTTCAATTAAATGTGTTTGTAGTTTTTTAATAAAAATAATTAAAACCATAATAATAAAAACAATAAAACTATATAGCATTTTTTTAAAAAAAGTTTGGAGTCCTGACACTGCAGTGATTTGAAGATTTATCCATTCTTTCTCTCTCTGAACAGGTTGTGGTTAGATGCCACTTGCACATGGATAATTCTAGAGATATTTGGCCGCCTTCATTGAACCATATGCACAACTATTTCTGCTGGAAGTAGTATATATCTTTATAAATATAACACAAATGTATACATTCCATGGATATTCAGTGCAATTGATATATTTAACCTTTTTGAAAATATATTCTGATATTCTGAAGTCTTCTGGGGAATCATCCTGTTCTGTATGCGGGGATAACCTGCTAAAGGAAAGCCATGCCTTAACTTCCCTGCCCAACGTGTTGCCTTCCTGCATTTCCTCCAAACACGTGTGCCTAACAATGAGTGTTTTCTGTTGCACAAAGTTCAGGCCCGCTGAGTTGCTGGTGCTTATCAATTAATTTACAGATGGATAGTCCCATTATACAGGCAGCGAAACACAGGGCAGGATAGGGCTCTTGTAATTTGATTGTATAAGCTAATTTTACATTGGGTCACAGGATCTTGTTCATGCCCTATTTAGGTTTCTTCTTTTTAACATTTTCTGAACCTGCAGAATTAGCAGATTTTCTAAACCAGGAGAGCAGTGTCCTGCTATTGAACTGTATTGAAACAGATTCAATCCATCCTGTGTTGGGTGCTGAAGAATATTTGTTTGCTGGCTTTTGTTGACCAAAGTCCAGACTGGTTGTCTGAAACTGGGGTGGGCAGAAGGTGGCTCCCTAGATGTTTTGGATTTGTGTTTCCAGCATTCCTGAGCTTTGACAATACTGGACTTCTGAGGGTTGATGTCCCAACTGTCTGGAAATCTCCTTTCTGTCTCCCCCAGTTTAAAAAAGAATCCCTGAACATAATTTTGGTTCATCTGGGGAACCTAAGGACATCAAGATAACAAATTAGGGAAGATGGAGGAAGATTCATGACTGGATTATCTGCACTTCTTTTTTCCAAAAATGGCTAAAATGGCCTGAAGATGGGAGGGAGGCTGATTTGGGCTGTGCCAACAGTAATGGTGGGGGAATCCTTTCTCCCTCACCATTTCCTGCTTGGCATCCACCCAGCTGTAATCTGACCTGCAGGGTAAAAAGTAATAATCACAGCTTTCTTGCTGTTTCATCTAGTTTGGCAACAGAAAATGATGTATCCATCTTTCAGCATTGCAACTGTGGACTGGTTATGGTGTAAGACAAGAAATGAGGTGGGGGCAGAAGGCAATATTAGGCTTGCTTTCCTGTCTGGAATAGAGCTAATTTTTCAGGGATGGTCGCAGAAATAAAGCTGTGAGGTTTAAATGTGTACCCAAGGCTTCAGGGCAAGATCCCAGTGCCACCTGTGTCATGGATCAGTATCAATATTAAGTTATCAAGTAGAGCCATGGCTAGAAGTGGCAGATAGGCCCTAGGAAGGGTGCTTTGCCCAGAAACCAAGCAGAACACCCAGTGGAAACAAAGGCATGGGATAGCTGTGTATCTTTGGCTGGGTGTCAAGAATTTCCCATTTAATGTTGTATAGGTTCCATCCAAACTTTAATACAGCCAGCAATGAACTAGTTTGCAGTGGATGCTATTGGATCTGGTGCCCATATTGCAGTGGCTTAAGGCAAGGGAGGGCAAAAGGTGGATCTCCAGATGTTTGGGACTTCCAGAAGCCAGTGCCAGCATGATAGATGGTCAAGAATATCAGGAACTGAAATCCAAAGCATTCAGCTCATTCCTAGTTAGGTTTCTGATAGCCTGATGTTCTGATAGCTGGAGAGAGTGTGTTGTTGGATGCCTTTCCCAGCTGGGCCAGGTGGCAACAGTTTAATAAAGCTCAAATGGAGTTCTTGTTTTCAAAATAAGCAAGGACCAGAGCAGTAGTCCTTTCACAACATGGGCAATAGTAATTTCATATGCATGCTTGTCTAGGAGTGGACCTACCAAGTGAGAAAGTGGTTGAGATATATCTCTGCATGGAAAAGGGGAACTGCAAAGTTTTGACTCCGGTCTATTCCAGTAGTTATAAGTAAACCAATATATTGACAACAAACTCATTGTCCAAGTGTGGATCCTTGTGTAGCAAAAGGCATGCACAAAAACCAATTATCAGTAGCCTTGGGAAAGCTGCAAAATTTACATAAGTACAGATGAAACCAAACCTTAAGGAAGGAAACCTGAAATTACCCGAAGAAGGATTGAGCATGCTCAGTGGGCACTGAATGTGGTGACCGTTGTCGTGGTGGTGGAGTGACAAGATAAACTGAAGGGAACAGGGATAGAATGGCATATTCTGTGAGGATGGCTGCCTTGAACTCTGAATAGGAGCTTGCTGCACTGCACTCTCATTTGCTCACAGTAGTGAATGTGGTGGCCTCCAGTCAAACAACAGGGCCGTGAATGAGTAAGACGGCGGGTTCTGCATACTTTGGATATTCCGCAAGCATGCAGAAAAGAAGGCACGCTGTTAAAAATAAAGGATGCAGTCCCCAGTGTGACTCTCTCTTTGTTAAAGTAAAAGGAGACAAACCTCCCTTGCCCTGAGTAAAAAAAAAAAAAAATGTTCAGCAAGGCCGGCACATGGCCTAACACACAGTTCAAAGACTTGGCAGTGATGAGTATGCCTGTGGCGGGGGGACTGATCAAAGAGAGACTAACTTTGATTGCTCCCCAATCTCATATTGAAAAAACAAAGGGAAGGATCTTTCCCACATAGCATGGAAGGAAGGGAAAACATCTTGCCTGCTCCAGCCCTCCACCACCCTGCTCTCACCAATCTGCAGTGCTATGGTGGAAGCATTCAAGTTTTGGATGACTGTCCTATTTGCTGTGCTTTGGGGCATTCGGGTTTTGGTACTGCCTTCTTGCTGAGGAGCAGCACAGCCAGCCTGGAAACCTCTCCCTCTGTGTAGCAGGATGACATTTAAATTTGGGAGATGGCAATCACAGCAGGTTATGTGTGTGGGAGGGTCATCCGCCACCTCCCACCCCTTCGCTGCCTTCCTTTATTTATTAATTAAAAGCCTTTCTATCCAATCCCCTGTGAATGTCTTGGGGCAGCTTACAATAAATAGTGCTCTCTTCGGAGGAGAGGGAAGGCTGGGACCTACCCTGCCAATCTGTGTATTGAAGTAATAGCATTTATCTGCCTTTCACATTGGTCAGCCGAACCAATGTGGACAGGAACCAGTTTGTTTACTTGTTCCCCATTGCTCCTGGCGAGAGTGCAGCCTATATTTCAAAAGTTAGTGTCCAAAGTGCTTCTTGGCTATCACTTTTAACTAAGGTAGCCAGAAGCAAAAGAAAACAATGTCCTGCATTTTTAATGGCTGTGTGGAAAAAGGAGTTTTGCATGAGAATCTATACTTTGTGAAATGCCCTTCTCTGCACAAGTATCAAATATGCAGAACTCTGTCCTCTTTGGCTGCGGCCACTTTACTTGCAGCAGGCTGGGGCTGTGTTTGCAGCAGGTTCTTGTGCTGAAAGCTTTCCTTGTGCAGGTTCTTTGCACTGAAAGCCTTGTAAAGAGACACACTCAGGGCTGCAGGAGAAAGAAGGGACAGTGCCTCATTGATTTCCTTCAACTAGGATTGTTGGCTTCTTCAGTTTGGCAGCCCATAGTGATACTGTGGCCCTGAATGCAGTCTTTGTCTCTGGGCCTCAGAATGTGCTTATGCCAGTGTCAGTCCTAGACTGTGCTTGCCACTACTCACGTCGCTGCCTCCTCCTCCTCTTCAAAGCCCTCTAAGCCCACTGTATCTCTGTCAGGTTCAGGATAGATGCAGCAGGAGCAATGTGGACTTTTAGATAGCATGGATAGATTACTCTGATCCAACACATCTCCACTCATCTCTCTCTCTCTTTCCTGATAGTATCAGTTGTCTAAGTGCACAGTCCTGTACAAGTTTACACAGCGTTTGGCTGGGGAAATGCTGGGAATTGTAGGGCTCTTTGTTCCATATGAACAAGCATAGGAATGTCCTCCAATTTAATTTTTAAAATGTATGCAATCCTGACCCTTCTTCAGAAAGTTTATTTCTAAGCAGAAAGGCAACTGATGGACTGAACCTTGGGGTAAAGTGAGTTGCGGATGAATGTTGGGCAAGCGGTAGGGCAGATTACCATGGTTAGTATCCTGCACAGGCACGGCTGCCATTGGTGAGCTGACAGCCCATGCACTGCCAGTGGTTCTTGTGCTGAGGGAGAGAGGCAATTCTGACCATGTTCATCCCAGCAGGGCCCCTTCCTGCATCTAGATGGGTTAGGAGAGAAAGATGTCCAGCCCTCCTGGGACATTTCTTAATGTATGCTAAGCAATGCCTGCAGAATGTTTTCACTGAAAACTCAATGGGGCAATTGAAGAGCAGGTGGTCAGGGCAAGAATTTGAAGGCATTTTTTCCTCCTGAGTGGAATGCACTCCATTTTGATTCTGTGCAGAAAGAATATGCACTGGTGCTGATGATACTGTGTGTCTTGGGAGAAGCAACATAAAAAAAACAATATGAGGCTTAACTAAGAACTGTTTATGAATTTAAAGCCACTCTGCAAGATGCAAGGCATGCACACATCAATGCAATATACACAAAAGCAAGTTACAATTGTATCGTCACTTGCTCCTAAGTAAGCATCATCAAACAGAGTGGAGCTGACCTGTAAGAAAATATGCAAAGGCTTATGTTCTTAGGCTGTCTTTCTGCTTTTCATTGAGTCTAGCAGAAAATTCCTCTGTTCCTGAAGCCATGATGCAGCAGCTTGCAGCTGTTTGAACGAAATGGCTGCAAAAACTGCAGTAAAACAGCTTGAACTTAAGAGTGCTGCTATGAGGCATTCTGCCATAAAACAGAAGGATACAGATGTCACTTCACTGGGGGTAATATTCTGTGTTTTTACTGCAGTATGCTACTCAAGGGCCTAGCATCATTACCAAGGGCATAACCCTGTACATGCTTGGATAGAAGAAACTCCCACAAATCCCAGCATTGCCCAGCCAGCCATGCTGTCTGGGGAAAGCTGGGAGGTGGTAGTGTTACATTCTGTCAAATTGTCTCTGCTCATGTGACCCTATGAATGAGTGCCTTCCAAAATGCCCTGTCCCTGACAGCCCAGCTCAGCTCTTGTAAACTCAAAACTGCAGCTTCCTTTATGGAATTAAGCCATCCCATATTTGGTCCTCTCCTCCTTCTTTTTTATTCTTTTCCTAGCATCATTGACAGCTTCAGTCTCATCATTTTTGCTCCAGGGCAAGTTCAAGCCGAATTTGGAATTTGATCCAGGACCCACTTGTTTGTCTTTCTCTTCATCCAGGCTATTTGCAAGCTCTCCTCCAGCACCATCCTTCAAACTTTCTTTTCTGTCTAGATATGCATAAGAATGTGCCCTAAGAGTCCAAGTTGTGATATCTCCAGTTCAAATCATGCCTGGGGAAATCATGGCTGCCGCATGACCTTAGTTGGCAGTCTTTGGCAAGCAGCTCTCCATCAGCCTCAGATTTTTCAGTTTGTAGTATGAATATAGGGATAGCAGCTTTCCATACAATACTGATGCAAAGATTACTAAGGTACTGTTTGTAAAATAAATATAAATGTATCATTAGGATCCAAGGAAAAATCAATGACATGCAGAATCTTGGCCAGTGTTCCTTCCCCTTCAACAACACGCTAGAAACATGCTAATTTTTGCCTTTGTTATAGCAACTAGAAGTTTGATCCAGGTTGTAGATAACATCAGTGTATGCATACATTGTTGATAGTCTTCTTGAGCTAATACTAAGAATTAGAGATACAAAACAGGTAAGATTTTATTGGAGCAGTATCTTTTGAAAAAGAATATGCATGCTGAAGGTATAAAGGACTCTCACAGCTAGTTTTCAGCTACTACCTTATAAAGCTACCAACATTATCCTTTTGTGTGTCACAGTGCCACCACCTGAAAATGATGGGACTGAAAGAAAGTGATCATAGAACATGTGCTTTGTTAGTGCTGTCTTCAGAGGTGTGCCTGTATTTAAGAGTAGAAGATTAAGCCCTTTTCCCCAGAGGTAATTCCCACTGCACTGAATATTCAGTATGGTTTATTTTCAGGTAAGTGTTTAGGGAAGCAGCCTAACTCTTTGTTACAGTTTTTCTGTTCAGCAAATCTATAGAAGGTGCCCTTAGAGTTGCTGACAGACTGGCGGTGACTTGGTCTGACAGACTTTAGCCAGTGAACCGGAGTCTCTGGAAGTGAACTAGATGCAGAAGACATGCCATGCTGGACTCCTCTGTCCGTCTTAGACCCTGTCAAGCTGTTGCAGGCAAGGCAGGAGGAGCACAGGAGCTATTTTGGGCCTCCTGTCCTCTGTCCTCCTGTCCTCTGAAATTGGTCTGCATTATTTTAACCTGTGTACGTGTCTGTCTGAACCTCCCTGCCAAGGGCAGAATGAGAGCCAAGAGGCCTTTGAGTCCATAGTCTCTTGCCTCTTCTCCCATTGGTCTGACCCCAGCAGTCATTCCTTCCTTTCTGGAATTGGAGGGGACCTAGATTGGCTAGTGGTCCTCTTTTACAGAGGATAGACCTCTAGATCAAGGGCTACCTTTTATTTATAGGTGCCCTCTATTTGATAGGCAGTCCTGTGCATTTCTGGTTTAAAAATAAAGAAGTGTTGCCCATCCAAAGTTAGCAGCTGAGTAGCGGACAAACAGGAACATATGTAGGTTAGCTGGTCACAGACTGCACTGCACTGATATGTCTTGCATTTCTATTGGCATTATAATATGGATTTCTACATTTGCATCTAAACATGTAAATGAGCAAAAGTAAAATTAATGCAAATCACTGTCCTCTTTCATTCTCATTGACTGATTGATGAAGCATTCCCTCTTTTTCAGCAATTCAGAAGTAGCCAGCTTAGCACCATCTTAGAAGATGCTTTCCCCCACTCTCACTTTCAGGAAGTGTGGCAGGCTGCCTGCCACTGTTGGTAACCCATCTTCTTAAAAAGGAAGTGTTTAGTTCCTCCCATATTGTTTTTATTCCTGTACAAATCTAATCAATCAAAGAGCCAATTAAAAACTTGAGTATGGGCACAATCCAATGCATGTTTGGACATGAAAAATTCCTACAGATCCCAGAATTCCCTGCCAGTTGGAAGTTCTATAAACATGCATAGGATAATGCTCTAAGAATTTGTTTTAGACAGAGTGTGGGGATCATCAATTGAAGAAGGTGTTGGTTCTGTAGCAGCAGAGGACACTTTTCCAGAATTTTGAAACTTGGGCTTGTGCCATCTATTCTGTCAACATAAACTTTAAAGTCAGCAAAGATATGATCCATTTCAACAAAGTTTTACAGGCTAATTTAGCTGTTCATCCAAGGAGGGCAAGCTTCCTTGCTCTCTAGTTCTTGTCTGCTTAAAACAGCCTTTCCCAGCTTGGTTGGAAAGGGATTGGACTCACCCTCATCATGATGGAACTGTAGTCCAACACATTCTGGCCAGCATGGTCAGCCAGTTTCAGAGGATGGGCAAGAACACTGATGGCCCTGTGTTTGTGGCAATACTACTATTGTTGTTCATACAACAAAGAGTGATGAGCCCACGGAAAAGGAGAGGCACAAGTTTCTTCACCTGCAAAAGACTATATTGGTACTAACTCCAAGAAAATCCTGGAGGGAGACAGGTTAAAGAAGGCTGTAAAATGAGTTCAGGGGTTTTATCCAGTTGTAAACTTTGTAACAAGTTAGTATTATTATCTTTTCTATTGCAGATAGTGGGTAATTATGCTTAGAGACAGTGGCTCAGGACAAGTAGTGGAAGGACATGTCATTGGAAATACATAATTAGAAGCAAGAGTGCAGCTGCCCTTTGATCTTGCATGATCCATTCTGGATAAACGAATAAGAAAAGATGCAGAAGAGAGCAAAGTCTAAAGAGAGTAAACCCTGCAGTTGTTTCTAGAAATTTAGGAGCCAGGGGAAGGCAGTGCTTTACAAATAAATAAATAAATTGCAGATTATGATGTTAGACATGCTGTATTTTTCCATATATGTTTCCAATGATCTATGTGTGTGCATCTATAAGTATTCCAGTATGACCATTAATGACAGTGGAAATGTTGACCCATTTATGTTGGTGAAGCTGTTGAATCTGTTTACACAGTCAAACAAGCCATGGTTAACAAACCATGGACCTGGATTGTTTGATATGATATCCTAAACCCTGAACTCTGAGGAAGAAACATATCCTGACTTTGGCTGTTGGGTTGAAATTGTTTCACTGCAGCATCCCAGAATTCCAGGTTTGAATGTCAGAGTGAACAACCAGTATTTTGGGGTTGTTCAGTAGGTGGAAGTAAAATGTGATCAGGATCCAGCATGTTCACTTGCTCACCGCTACCTGAGACTGACCTATGATCAACAAACTGTGGCTTGCTTTGTAATGTGAACTGGGGACAATGTGCGGTCATGTTTTGACATGGGTGGGGGTAGGCATTTTTCTCTTTTGGTAACTTCCCACAATTCAATGTAGTTTAGTTGTATGGTAAGAAGGCCCACTTTCACTGCTGTATCCTACAGTGTCGTTTCTGATCTAGCTCAGATAAAACAATTCAATTAAGAGCATATTTGGATATGAGTCCTCAGTGTGATGCGGTGGTCAAGAGGGCGAACGCCACCCTTGGTTGCATAGCCAGAAGTGTGGCTTCTAGATCGAGAGAGGTATTACTACCACTCTATACGACTCTGGTGCGCCCGCAACTGGAGTATTGTGCTCAGTTTTGGGCCCCTCATTACAGTAAGTATATAGCCAGGCTAAAGTCAGTGCAGCGTAGGGCCACAAGGTTGGTGGCCGGATTGCAGAGGATGGGGTATGAGGCGAGACTGAGGGAACTGGATCTCTTCAGCCTGGAGAAGAGGAGACTCAGAGGAGATATGTTGGCGACATACAGGTATGTGAGGGGATGTCACATGGAGATGGGTAAAGACCTGTTCTCCCCTGCAGAGAAAGGCAGGATGTGCTCCAGCGGAGCAAAGCTCAGGGAACCAAGGTTTCATTTAGATGCCAGGAAGCACTTCCTGCCAGTTAGGACCCCGAGGGTATGGAATGAGCTTCCATGGCAGGTGGTTGAGGCCCCATCGGTGAGGGTGTTCAAAGATAGGCTGGACATGCACATGGTGGGCATGTCGTGAGTGGAGCCGGCTGGTGCCGGAGCTCAGACTAGATGGCCCGGAAGACCCCTCCTGACTCGCTCTGTTTCTATGTTTCTATATTTCAATCTTGAACCCTTTCATTCTATCTGAAAATTGAGGGAAAGACTCCATCCTGCTCCTAGCAGATGTTCATTATCAACTCCTAAGGCAGCTGTGTGCAGCTGTTGCTGGGAATGGCTGTTGCTGTGACACACAGTTCATAATGTATTGTTAGCATCATTCTGATAAGCCACGTCATTACTAGCACAGTTCTCAGGGACATCTAATGTCCTATTTTGAAACACTGAAGTACAGTGGTGTTATGTGTAGAGGTCTCATTCATTCATTCATTTATCCATTCATTTATTTATTAAATATACAGCCCATTAGTCAAGATGACTATCTGGGCAGTTTATATAATCAAAATAAGAAGATAAACAATGAAGAATACATTAAAATCAAAGAGTAATCAATGCTAAAATAGCAATAACAGGCCCACAATGAAGCCACAACAGTAGCCACTCAAATTAATCCATGGTACAGCACCAATAAAAATACAGTAAAATGTAGTATAGACCTTTTTTAAAAAATAAAATAATTAACTGTTAAAACATTGAGTGAATAGAAAGGTTTTTACCTGGTGCTGGAAGGAACAAAGAGTGGGTGCCAGGTAAATCCCTGGGGAACTGATTCCATAGTCAGAGTGCCACCACCAAAAGACCCTTTCCCTAGTAGCCACCACCTTTATTTCCTTTCAAGGTGGTTCTTTGAAAAGGACTTCAGTTGTTGATCTCAGGGTCTGGGTAGGCACATATGATTGCATCTAATGGCCTCATTCTGTGGCCCTTAGGCTGATCCAGAGCGTGAGCCTGAAAACTAAGGTGAGAAGAAAGAGAATAAGAAAAAGAAAAGCTATATATTAATCTGTGCAGTTTTGTGCAAACCAAGTGAAGGAAGATCTTTAAATTCTATCTAAATGGTATACAGGCATTGATATGTTGCTACTACGATCTCCACCTGTTTTAATCTCCCCAGATCCCCTTTTCTGCCCAAGAAAACTGCAGCCAAGAGATCTTCCCTGCAAGCAAGCGCGCGCACACACAGAGTTGGATTTTGTTTCATTTGCTACATTTTAGTGAGCACAAGTTCCAAGTCACCAAAGAAAGAGTATTCACCTTAAATCCTTGTTCCAGTAGCCCTGCATCTATCGCTGGGCAGAAATTCATCCAAGGGTTTCTGACCTTTTTGGGCTGCTTGGGCAACTTTGGAATTTTGAGCGTTATCATAGATGCTCTCACGAAACTGGTGCCTGAGTACCTGAGTTTGGCTTTATTTCCTTCTCTCTTCCAGTTGTTTTTCTGTGTCATGTCCTTTAGGTTGCAACCCTGAGGGCAGGGACAGCCTTATTATTAATCTTTGGAAGACTTCTGTTAAACTGAAGAACAGGGTAAAAAATGTAAATAAATACATGGAAGGGGGTGGGTTTTGCCCATTCATAAAAGAGCTTTCAGAATGAGCATCTTGACTGATTCCCAAAAGGCAAA
Source organism: Varanus komodoensis (assembly GCF_004798865.1). Lineage (NCBI taxonomy): Eukaryota > Metazoa > Chordata > Lepidosauria > Squamata > Varanidae > Varanus > Varanus komodoensis. The sequence goes on from NW_025335889.1 coordinate 9,596,023, forward strand.
AAGAAAAGTAACTTGCACAAGAACATTACAAAGCAAAGGCAGGTTCTGAGTACCAAAACAAAGCACCATTGTTTTGAACCCAAATACAGAGGGCAGAAGAAGCCACACTTTGCTTTGCAGAAAGCCTGGTTTTTTAAAACCTTTAATAAAGTTTTAAAAAAACTTCTAGGAATATGATAAAAAAGCAGGAAGGGGAAGAAGTCTGGTGAGCACCAGGAGAGAGAGTTGCGGGAACATTGGTGATCATAGGCCTCACACAAGAGACCTCGGGACTGGACTCTGAGGTTATTTAGAGACTTCTTAAATTCACAAAGCAAAGCAAAAGCTTCCTTTTTGGGTATGCATCACGAGCAGGATAGAACTGCTGATTCCTTTCAGGAACAACCAGATCCAGAGCGACTTAGATATTGTTTACATTTTTCTGAGTAAGTAGCTATAGGGTGTAGCTTTAAGTATTTACATGCCAAGTCCTAGAAAGGAATGGCAGGTTGTGCCCACCTCGCGTATACAGTTTTAATCCAGAAGAATGGCATGTCATTCTGGGGCAGTAAAAAGTAGATGGTGGTGCCTTGAAAACTAAGGGTCTTTGACAGCTCATGCTGCAAAAAGTTTGTTAAAAACTAACACATTTATGGTGGTTCGAGCATTCATGAGTGCCTCAAGACTCCTTTTTGTTTTAATATCGCTAGCAGTGGGAAGCCTCCATTTTCTTTTTGGCAAATGGTATCATTAGTGTAACCCAGATAAGAAAGCTGCAAAGAACCAAGCTCTGCGTGGCTCTCTGCACCCTGATCTGTGTGTGCAAAGAAAGCTGTGAGGAGGTTGTTTGTCTGTGTTTTTCAGTTCCTTGTCTCGCCAGGGCCTGCCAGCTGCTGATGGCTGACTCTCTTTAGTGTATTACGGGCTAAGCCTGGGGCGACTGGAGCTGATAAAAACCAGACACTCATTATTAATGAAAGACGTTGATCATGGTGTGAGCTGGGGGGGAGTAAGAGAAAGCCTAAGCACCAGAGAGCAAATCAAGCTTGATACTTGGGGCGTGGGGTGGACAGAGATGAAAGAGGCTCTCCCAGCCTAGGCAGACAGATGGGCTGAGGGGGAGAAAGGTTTGGCTGCTCTTTCTCACAGAGGACATGGGGACCTCAGGGCACCCTGAACCTTGGGAACACAACTTGGCCGAGGGAAATGAGTCCTGCTTCTTTCAACTCCTGGCTTTCCTCAATGGCAACAATGCAAAGACATGGGCTGAGGTTGGATGCAGCTTTTCCCCCCTGCTAATCTCAAGTCTTCCTTAGCATGGCTAGGGCCAGCTATATGACGCTCAGCAACAGGTTTGAAGGCTGCAGCAGATCTTTCTTTGGTCCCAGTTGGGCATAATTTGTCAAAAAGTGCACTGGCCTTTGCATTTAGGACTGATTTAGTTTGTCCTTTATAGATACATCTGCAACCAGTGAGGTCTTACTAGTATCTGTCACCATGCCTTGATTGGTTATTCCTAGGAGGAGCCTATTTTGGGACAGCTGGACTGCAGCAGAAGCAATGCCTCTCCATAGCCTGTTTCTCTGCTGCTGCCCCGATTTGTAGCCAGAAGGTCTTTTCTTGCACTGCCCTTCCTCCATACCATTAATTTAATCTCAAGCTGCTTCTTCATACTTTCATCTTCCTTCTGCAGTTAACAGTTGATCCTCTGCAGTTGTTAGCTGCTTATTGATCTGTTCTCAATACAGTTGAAGACTGATTTGCATGGATGTGGGGACTGAGTGTGCATTTCACTGTCTGGATAGACACAGAGCCAACTAATGCTGAGGTCAGAACAAGCTCACCCAATCCTCTCTTCTTTCCTTGCTTTTGCCTCCCCTATACCTTTTCCTGTTGCATGAAGGGGCAGCCAGCACCCAGTTTGTGGGGTCCATATTTCATGTCCTAAGGAAACATGTCTGACAGAGCTGGAACCAGTAAAGGGTCTTTACGGAAATGATACAAAATCAACTATAACAAACTGGTCTCCCTATTGCATTCACCTTTAATGAATGTGCAGCCTGGATTGGGTGGGTTGAAATGGAGTTGGTTGTCCTTGCAGCCACTAGACTGGACTGGACTAGCTCTCAGTGGCCCCTTCTTGATTTCTGTGGCTGTGAGAGAGCCTCTCCAGGCAGCAGAAATAGTGAGAGGAGAGAGTGGTGCAAGGCATGCCCAGGAACTAAACACTGTAGGGTGTCCTTTGATTTCCAAGGGGTTGGAAATCAATGCAGTATTTGTGCTCTGATCAGCACAGTATTATAATCTAATGGGGGCCACCAGGAAAGGACAGCTTGAAGTATAAAGCTCAGAAAACACAGTGGTGGCCACCTCCCACAGCTTCAGTGCCCAAAATTATGAGCCAAGCAAATAGATTAGAATACATTATGGAAGTTGTTCTGAACTTGGTTAATTTGTCGAAGCTTTTATCCAGAGTATAATATTGGGATTTCCAAAGACTTCACAGTAAGTTTCCCAAGAGCTACTGGAGCAGTACATCTGTTGTGAGCAAGAATTAAGGGGCCTGTAAGTGAGGAGGATTTTTTCTAGCTATATATGAGTGGAGATAAGGGAGTACTGTCCCCAACCTTTTGTAATTTTCTCTCTGTTGTTTTCCTATAGTATGGCCTATGATGCTCCCTTTTTGTTGATAAGTACTATCCACAGCCCCCAGTTCATAGATAGAAAGTCATGGTTGTATTGCTTGGATATTTTTCTTGTGCTTCTTTTGTAAGTCAGGTGGTAGAGAGTCCATTAAAGCTGGAGAAATGGGAGGGTGAAAGGAATAGTCAGGAGAGTATCTTCTGCCTTTATTGCTCAGAAATCATTCTGATGCTTGCCATTTCTGAACACCCTGACAAGTTTTCCTCCTTTGGAATGAATAATTCTGTTTTCAGGGCTTTTTAGGTTGCTGTGTAGGTGAAGCACGAAGATTCCCTTTAGGGGAGGATTGGTCTCTAATGAAAAGCATTTTTCTTTGTCATGGAAAATATGCAAATATTCTTTCAGTTCTATAAACCGAGAGACATTGGCCCAAGCTTGTGTGTGCCTCTGACAAAGAGTGCAAAGGATATCAGATACTTGCAAACCATAACAAAAATGCTTGCTCACCACTAGTCATCAGAATTAGAATCTGCAATATAAATAGTGAGCAGGCTGTGGTTAAATTTGGAAGAAAGTGACTGCTTTTCATAAGTGTCCACTGGAAAAGGGTCTGGACTGCTGCTGAGCCTACTGCTACTGCAGATTCATTTTTCTTCCTCTGCAGAGGTTACTACACATCCGTGCCAGGTCCAGCCCCAGTGGTAGAGTTCCTACTGACAAGAGCCCCTTGCAGTCTTCTTCATCACTGCACCTTGCTTATTCTCCTGCCAAATAGTAGCAAAAATGAGAGCAAAGAGCGCTAGCAGCTGATGAACTGGCAGTGAGAAGGAGAGTGTCCATTGAGCATGTCTTATTCAAGGGCCCTCAAGAATCTGGAACCAGCACTGATGTATGCCTTTCTTTGAAAAGCTGTTTTGGGAACCATTAATCAGTGTGCAAACTGCTGATTAATGGTTCCCAATCTGTCATGGCTCTTACATTTTTATATTTAGTTGATCTGGCTGCTATCGAAGCTCGCAAAATTGTAAATGCCAACCTTTGGTGTGGGTAGGGTTGGTTAGATCCAGCAGTTCCTAAGACTTCTTTGTTAGAGACCGATCAACAGAATATTCTTCTGCATGGAAAACATTCTTATTCCCTGCACTCCTGTACCAGAAGAGGCCTCTCCCTGTCATTGATTGCATTTGTGCTCTTCCAGTGTCACAGAGTGTTGTGATATGCTTCAGGATTCACCCTTCAGGATTTCATGATCCTAGTGGGGAGTCCACAGATAGGAGGGTGACCCCGTACTGTTTCACAACTGTGCTTAGACCTTTTTGTCCCAAAAAAATTCATACCACTGTTTAGCAGTAGGGTTACTTTGGATACTGCCCATATAAAGCATGGGAAATTGTTTCCTTTCCTGTAGATGAACATTTTTTTTCTAACCTGTAAGCTTCTCTAAGGTTTTGTAGTATAGCAGGATAAAGATCTAAGTAATAAATAATAGCTAGAGAATAGTTTCCCAATTTATGTATTTATTATTGCAGTCTAATCCTGCCCTTCCTCCAAACAGTGCAGCACAGGCTGGATGGTCCCTGTCTCTTACAGAGCCACTGTGCCTGAGATGATACTGTCAGAATCTCAGGGCACTTCATGATGAGGACTGAACTCAATCTACCCAGTCCAGCTCTCTCCATGTTTTCAGTGGTAGCAGCAGCGGCAGTGGATGCTGCAGACATAAGTCTACATCAAAAGAGTGATTTAGGTGGCAAAATTAAGTACTTGGAAAGCTATGCTTTGTCAGACTTGCTGTTATTCAAAGAGCCTTCCTTCTGTCCTCAGGTGCCTTTAACCACTAAGGGATGATGCTAAGCTCCAAATAGAATATAATAAACCAGGCACCTAAAACCTCCTGGTGTGCCTCAGTGTGCATCACGTATACCAAACTGATAAAACCTGAGGTGCTTTTCAAATGCCTGCTGCATTTCCTAGGCATTTTCTTTCAAAGTGACAGAATGGTAACTTTCTTAAATCAGGCAGCTCCCAAAAGAGAAGCTTATGATAAAACTACAAAACTAGATAGATTGGACCAAGTTACCTACCGTTATTGGAAGGATTGGACTCCATGCCAGAAACTTGTAGTGGAATTAGGCCATTGGTATAACAAGCAAAAAAATAATAATCCAGAGCTGGATTCCTTAATAAAAAGATATGAAGACTTTTGGAGGTGGTGACTTGTTGAATCCCTTTAAACAACTTAAATGGGCAACAAGTAATACTGGGTTATGAAATGAACAGGGAATTACCATCTGCTGCTCAGGGACAAAAAGGATGGCTGAGGCCTAGTATTTGCTGGATCGCTCATTATTTGCTTTGACTTGTTGCTCTGCTTCTTTCTCTGGAGATCACAAGGCAACTTTCATGATGGAGGGCTAAATGTGTCAATGCTCTGTATCACTTTATTATTAAATCTGTAGGTTCTGAGGCCCCAACTGCATGTGATGGCAGCAAACCTATGTCTTCAAATGCTCCCTGTACCAATTGTGTAAACAGCATAGTCTATTATTTATGGGCATTTATATTCCACAGAGGATAATTAGAATGGCTTATAAACTCTAAAGCCATCAACAATAAGGAAAACAATCCACTACAGTACAGCAGAACTACAAGAAAAAAAGGTAGCAGCTAAAACACTTCAATATAAAGAGCAAATATCCTGAAATTAACCCCTAAGAAGGACCTGCCTAAAGACTAGCAAAGACAGCCAAGAAGCCCTCTGCCTCCCACCCCCACCCCACATGCTCAGGATGTTCCTCCTATTCAAAGTCAAAGTACAACAATAGAGAAAGCTCATCCTCTTGATTCCAGCAATTAAGTTGGAGGTGTAAAGACCTGAAAATAAGTGAGAATGTGTTATGGGGTGTGGAATTATCCCCCTCCTCAGGATTTCCTCCATCCACATCCAATTTTCATCTGATAGAAATTATGAAAATTTCCAGGAAATCTAGGATCACTCTGATTTCTCTTGAGTTGTTATTCCATGGACTTTCCTGCCACTGCTTCACACTGTCTCTTGCCTGCCACAGTCAGGGCCTGGCATGGGGTAAGTGACCCTCTGTGTTACTGAGTGGTAGGATTGCCAAGTACATACACATAACTCCAAAAGAGGAAGTGCATCATCGAAAAGGAGGGCAATGGATGTTGCAGATTTGCATAAAATGTACATATGCAAGAATACAGTCTGAAGGCATGCATACAGAATTGCAGATTTGAAAATAATTACTTTGTTTCAAAAAGAAATTCATTCTAAGCCATATCCTCAGAATGGAGAATCCTGTTACTGTGATCTGTGCGTCTTCTTCATCTCCTTTTGATGAGTCACTTGTGATCTTCCTTTCTATGATTGCTAAACTGGACTTGGACCAGACACCCAATGACGTAGAGGATACCTTCCAACAAAGGGCTGTCTCAGTAATCAGGGCACATGGGCAGCTCCAGTGCAAAGGAGATAACATGCAAGCTGTAAAGGATAACCTGCCACAGGGATGCTGTTTCCAGCAGCAGATCAATGACACATTACATATATTTCCAGGGGTTTTGTTCTGTTTTGTGTTTTCTCTGTGTTTTTCTTGCAACAGATAAACATGACTACTCATCTGGAATAAATGGCTTTTGGATTTCAGCCTCAGTGTCCAAGTAAATGAAGGAGAGAATGAAGTATGACCCTTAAAAGCTCTGTCTAAAAAGTCACTGTTTCAAAGATGATTTGGAGGTGATCTTTAGTGTCTTGGAGGCTAAACTCTTCATTGCACCTGTCAATCACAGATACCATTGTAGGCTATTTTCTGTGTAATGTGGGCAGATTTTCATGACCTCCCTGGCCCTCAAAATCAGTGAATGGTACCCTCTTTTCTCAAGATTGAGAGGGAAAAAATCTTAAGTGCCAAACTATTAAGAAGTTGGGCATCCTACCGCTTAGCTTTTCCAATCCTGCTTTTTCTTGACTCTGTTTTATATTCTGATTCCAATGATATGAAACAATAGTCCATTCAAAGATAACATAAAACTAGAACAAAAGATTTGGGGGGGGGGGTTCTATATATATTTGTATATTACCCTTGAGAATTCCCTAGGGCAACACAGGTAGGTGAGCCATGTGTAAATGCTGGCTTTTCCCCTGAAGATGCATTCCTCCACTCCACTTGCATGCCTTTCTGAGCTAATTCTGTGCTCCTATACCAAACACGTGTTGGCTTTGTCCTTGGCAATTGGTTCTTGGGAGCTAAACATAAACATTTGGCATACCACAGTACTCTTATTACAGTGCATAGTGTGTGTGAGGTTTTGTGGAGCACCATGTGAGGGAGACTGTGGAAAACACTTTTTAAAAAGCTGCTCACACCTCTAGACAGAATGCCTTGAGTATGTGTGATAGATGGGTGGAAACGGATCAATGTCATTGTGATGGCTGAAACCAAGTCTCAGAGGTGCAAAAATGTGCGCCATTCAGAGTGGTCTATCTCTCCTGCTGCCAGGGGCTAGTGTCTGCATCACAGAATATCAGCCGTGACAACTCTATTAAACGAATTCTTTTTCGTTTGAACTTTTGTGATTAAAGCTCACAAGCAGTCCTGCCTCTGAGCTGTGAGTATCAGGGCTGGGGACGAGTGGAGTAGAGCGGTGGGGAAGTGCGGCGGGGGGGGGGGGGGGATTGAAGCGAAGGATGGAGCTGGGAGGATGGAAGTGGAAAAACAGGGCAAAGGAGCAGGAGAGAGGAGGGGAGGGAGGAGGCTGCTTCAGTGGAAGACAGGCTGCCAGGGAGGAATAAAGGATAATAACAGACCAAAGGGAGCAGAGAGCTGCAAACAGTATCCTGCAGAACACAGTTTGGGTGGCTGGGGGTCTTCCAGCACTCATGTACCATCTCAGGGCAGAGAAAGAACAAAAAGACAGAAAAGGAGGGGAAATAGAGAGGTGAGACGGAGCAGCAGGGGAAGCTGCTGTGTAGCTTAAGTCAGCAGGAAGGTTGCACAAACATTTCTGATTCAGTTGCTCTCTGCTTTTGTATACACGGCTGTCCTTTCCCTTCCCAGGGTTTCAGAGACTGTACTTCTAGGCTATATTCAGTGAGACTGATTTGGGGTTTCAAAGGGATGAAGGTGAATGGAGGAAGCATTACTTTTAATATATTTCCTCCAGGCATGACCTGAGGATATAGACTGGTGTAAGGTGAGCAGTCCAGATGAATGGCATTGGCCAACCACAAAGAGACTCATTTGAAATCCTACTGCATGATAAATACCTGCTGTGGCTAGTATGTCCAGGTGTCCTGCTTTACAGGGGACAGTCCTCTGCTTGGATGGTGGTTCAACCTATGTCTGGTTTAAAGGTAAAGAACCATGAGAGAGAGAGAGAGAGAGCTAGAGCAAGAGCGAGCGCGAGCAAGCACATGCATGGACCTTGAAGTTGTATCTCAATCAGAGTTTTTAGGCTTGAGTATCTCTAAATGCATGAAACCTTAATTTGAGAGCTTTGGGGCAGTTGTAATTTTGGAGGGCTTCTACCCCCCTCCCCCTTCACATCATATATATTGTCATAAACCCAGACAAACAATGGTTTAACAATCTTTTAATGGTCATAATGGTTTTTTGGTTGCGTGCCAAAAAATGGTGCACAGGTAGAAGTAGAAAGAAAAGCCAGCTATGGAGGAAGATTGATTGTCACTGGTGCTGGGAAGACAGAAATTAGAAATTGTACAAGAGAAGAGAAAGGTGTAAGAAAGATGTACAAGATCTCCTATCTTAATTTCCTGGTGCATGGTGTTAGATCTTGCATGAGACAGCCCAAAATTGATTGAAGAAAAGCAAACCAACAATATTTCTTAAGAATACGGTACAGAAGGCTGTTGACGTATCACACATCTTGGAACTGAGAAGCACAGAACTAGAACAAAGCTTTTATAGTTTACCTTATCCTCTGACAACTTTCTCATCCTCTGACAACTTTCTCATAGGTCCCCTCCCTTCCCGAGGCTGGGAATTGTCCTTCTTCCATTCATACGCCATCCAAGGACTACTCTTTCAAGACGCAGCTCAAACACTCATCCTTGGCCTGGTTCCTTCTTGTTCTCTCTTATCTAGGACCAGTTCTCCTAGAGCTACATAGACTCAAGTTTTCTCTTTAACCCTGTATTTGTAAGAACAAAGAGAACATCATCTTCTCCAACAACTGTTTTTGACCTCATTAACAAATACCCTCTACATTTTCAGTTAAACTCAAGATCCATAAAATCTAGAACATGCTTGACAGAATTAAAGGTGAGATTCAAAATTAAAGGTGAGAAACGGAGAGCTGTTTGATGGTAATGGGTGTTTAGTGGCAGATGAAAACCTTTTTATTCTTCCAGGCATTAAAGAACCTTTAGTGCTTCTAGATATTTGTACTGTTTTGTTTTGCTTTTGCTTTGCCTGTATGTTCTGCATTGATTTTGCTCTCTGCTGCTGGTTTCATCTTGGTTTTATTACCTGCTCTTTTTATCACTGTCTTTTGTTTGTCTTTTGTTATTAATTTACCTGTATTCCAGCTAGGGCGCTCTGGTTATTGGTCTGTCCCTAGGTGTGCAATAAATCATAAATAAATAAATTCACTGGGTAGTTTCTGTGCTAGTTCTGTGCAGCCATGATTTTATCTTAAATGGCTGTAGCAGTTGCAAGCCTGGGAAAATATGCTTGCGCAGTCGTGGAGAGACAGGAGAATGGCAAACAGCAGCCTCCCACAAATGCTGCGCGCTGGCTAAATTGGTTCTGAAACCTTCTGCTTTAGTCTCTTTTTAAATTAACAAGTGTAGTACCCCCCCCACACACACACACACACCAAGCATCCCCTCTTTAACCCCGCTGGCATACTCAATTAGTGCCATACTGGTAACTTTCGAAGTGTAGATGCTCATCATAATAATCCCATGCCCACTCTCTCAAAAAGTGGAAACAGTAGCAGTCAGCTGTGCTGATCCATATCACTGAGTGCAGACCACCTGAGAAGCATCTGCAGAATGCATCCCAAGAAGCTGGAAAACACAACTTGATTTTCACAAAGTGCTGCACATTTTGCCCCTCATAGCTGTAGGAGCCACCTTCAGCATCTATAAAATGGACAACACACACAATTAAATTTCTTATACTGAACAATAAATAACATCAAATAGATTTGATACAGATTGCACATGACTTTGTACGTACTAGCACTAAAATCGCCTTCTAAAACCTCAGTGAGGTATCTCACTTCAACTCAATTACTGGGAGGTAAAATTATTATTGGAGACTTCAGATTAAATATCCTATATTGCGGATGTTAGCAGTTTCTTACTCAGTTGCTAGCAATTTTGGAGAGATAAGAAATCAGGTTATCCTGGCCTGGGTTACATAACTCTATAGAAATAACAACAACCAACAAGGAAACATCTCCAAAGGAAAAGGCCTGCATTACTTAGAAAAGAATTTAATTCCTCATTAAGACCTTGTAAGGCCAAAGGTTTAAGCCTTAGAATCTACTGTATAGACTTAAGATTTTTTGGTTAAGTTTTTCTGCTGCCCAGAAATTCACATACAATATGTATTTTTCTTTCTGTAAAATAACTGATTAGTAGGGTAACTGCTTTGTCTTTTCTGATGTTGCAAAGTTGCTTGTTGAGGATCCTTGATGTTTATCCAAAACAAAATTTCTCACATGGACACTAGACTACATTTATCACATTACTGGGGTTTCATGTGGTAAAGTGCCTGAAGGAATATCATTTTTTTTAAGGTTACTCAAACCCTGTCATTGTGCAGGTGTCTCTGTGGTGAGCACACTGCCCAAAAGCATCATAGTCCCTAGGTGCTGCTGCCCTTCTTGGTAGACCGCATGTATATTTATTCTCATATATTCATTCCTGAACAATATAATTCTCATACCTTCTGTCATCTTTGTCTTGGGGCCCAGCTGCACTGCTAACTGGACAGGGATAGCCTGGTTCTCCGCTGCAGTAATATCCATGTTAGATTCCTGCAGTGCAGTCCAGGTGAAGCTGCCCTTCCTGATTGTTAAGAAAGTGCAGCTTGCTCAGCATGCAGCAGCCAGATTAAAACCTTGAACCAAACATATAACTTTGTGAGCCAGTGCGGTGTAGTGGCTAAGAGCAAGGGACTGGGACTCAGACGATCTGGGTTCGAGTCCCCGCTCGGGCACAGAGCCAACTGGGTGACTTTGGGCCAGTCACAGACTCTCAGCCCAACCTACTCACAGGGTTGTTGTTGTGGGGATAAGATGGAGGAGGAGAATGATGTAAGCTGCCTTGAGCCCTTTGTAGGAAAAAGGCAGTTTATAAATTGAAAAATAAATAAATAAATAAATAAATAAATAAATAAATAAATAAATAAATAAATAAATTTTATTTATTTATTTATTTATTTATTTATTTATTTATTTATTTATTTATTTATTTATTGCATGTATATACCACCCCAATAGCCCAGAGGGCTCTCTGGGTGGTTTACAAACATTAAAACCCCAGATACAATATCCAGTCCTAAACAAATAGATTGACTACACCACAACTGAGTATAAAATAACATGGTTAAAATGAATTAACTGAATAAATATAGAATTAAAGTTAATTAACTTTAAAATATTGGTTAAATAAAAAGATCTTGACCTGATGCCAAAAAGCATTTAATGACAGCACCAGGCGGACCTTTCTAGGGAGAGTTCTCCATAGTTGGGGCGCCACTGTGTATGGCTTGCTTGCCTTGGTTGTCTGTATGCTTCTGAGACAGGTGCAAGGTTGTTATTTTAACCAATAAAGCCTTACGTGGCTTGGGACCACAATATCTCTTCTGATGAAAATTTAACTGGATACCATGCTCAGCATCTAAGGCCCTGTCATTCTCCAAGAGCTGCCTCAAAGGGAGGCTTGGATGGGGCAGCAGTGAAAAGGGCCTTTTTAGTGGCAGCCTCCTGACTGTGGAACAAGCTTGCCACTCTTTCCAACTGTGTTATCTTTTCAGTGCCACGTTAAGGCTGCCATGTATGCTGGGGCATGTGAAGGCTTTAATGGTTTTAGGGGAATTGTGCCTGCAGTCAATGCATTTAGCTTCTGAAATGGTTTTTAATTTTTTCCATTTGAAAAATTTGTATTAAGTTCGTTGCTGTTTTTATTGTAACTGTACTGTGTATTATTGTTAACCAATAATAATGATAATGCTGCTGCTGCTGTTTGGGATAGCTCACTACTATATATTGTTGTGGAAAAAAAATATTCTCCCTACCCAGTTAGCTACTGTGAACACTAAACCCAGAGGAAGAGGAAAGTCTGTGGGGAGGGGCAAATGATCTTAGCATCCTTATTAAATCCAAAAATGCTCCAACCCCACAAGCCCTGGCTCCTCACTGCCCCTGTGCTTGACATAGAAACCTTCCAGTACAGTTTTACCAGCATCCTTTATTTCCAATCCACATGATGCCGTCCTCCTGTAAACCTGCAGCTCGTGTGTGTCTGAATGCTCTTTTTATTCTGCAGCTTCCCAGCTGCCCTGATTCCTCTCAGTTTCAAAATTAAAGGGTAGCCCAAGGCCACACAGAAAGTCCACAGTCGTGCCGGGATTTGGACTCCATCTCCTCTTGGTCTAAAGCCAGTGTTCTTTTCACTCGGACCAGGCTGGACTGAAACAAGGCCACTGTTGTTTTTGGATGGTGTTTTCCTGGTACTGGCTCTTAGTCTGAGAGCTTCTGGCCCCTGTGCAGCATCATCAAGGGCTTGAAGGGGCTAGATTGATATGCGAGTTTGGCCCTTCAGAATGAACCATTGAGCTCAAGAGCACCATGTCTCCAGCTGACTGTGTTTGCTTGGCAGGGTGGCTTCAGCCACTCTGGCAGCTACCCCAGCAGGAGGTATGTAACCTGTCACTCTTCCTCCAGAAAAGCCTGAAGTTCACAAGAGGATACTTCTGAAGTAATGTTTTTCTCAATGGGAGAGAATTTGGCTTTTATTTTTGTTTGAATGCTCTTTGGAAACAATACATCGGAACTGGGAGTTTGTGCTGATTCTTTCCCACTTCCACGCCTCCCAATATCAATACACAGAGTTGGAGGAAAGATAATATCCTTTGCTCAGATATTAAAATCCACCTGGATGACTAATTCTGCTTTAATGCTTTTGCATTAAATTCACAAGAGCCAGTAGAGGGCCAGAATGAAACTAGGAAGATTATAAGACTTTCTGCCTAAACTGTAGAGAGATATTTATAGCTTGCCTGGGTCTTGATCACAGGCTTGGAGACCCTGTTTTCCAACCTGTTGATGAGAGAAAGCAAGGTGAGCAGTACCAGGGACAGGGCTTCTGATCCTGTAGCCACATTTGTGGAATTCCTCCCACAAGCAATGTGTGTGATCCCATCCTTGCTGGATTTTAAGAGATTTCATGAGGGATTTTTATTTCAGTCCACATGTTATTCATTGCTATGCTGTGCACTAATCGATTTTGATGAAGGATTGCAATGTTCCCCAATCTGTTGGTGTTAGGTGCCTTCCAGTCACCTCTGACTTATGGCAACCCAAGGAATGAATGTCCTGTCCATGACAGCACCTCTCGTCTCTTCCAAGTTCAGATTCCCCAACCTGGAACCCTTCAAACATTTTGAATAATAACTCCCAGGATTCCTGCCATTGACCATGCCAGTTAGGGCTGAGAGAAGTTGGTGGAGACTGTATTAGGGTTTGGATTTGATGGTTTTAGTTAGTGTTATGTCTTGTTATGGAGTTTGCCCACATGAGGTTACATACAAATGTGCTCTGAAAGACAGGAACTAATGGAGGAAGGCTACAATCTCTGTTTCTTATCCACTACACTTTCACTTTAAAGTGAGCTACGTGGACAATGTCAGATGTAAATTCAGTATCGGTTATATTGACAGGGTGGAACTCTCCAACCAGATAACTTTTGTAGCTGTGCTGCCTATTTATTGGGAGATGCCAGGGACTGAATTTAGGCTGTAACATTTGCAAAACATGTACTCTGTCACTAGCCATGCATGGCTTTCGCTGCCATGAGGATTGCTTTAAGCTCTTTCAAGTTAGGTGACTCAGTTGCTTATTAAGATGAAAAAATGACAGCTACCAGCTACCTTTGTGTCACCAAATACTCCTGGAATTTTCTCATGAGACTTGAGCCAGCCTTGCTTCTTTCATAGCAACAGGCTATCCATACCAGGATACACACAACACTTGTGCTGATCTATAAAATCTTGAATCACAATTTGGTGCTCATTTCTGTCACAGCTTTCCCCAATGTGGTGCTTTCCATGTGTGTTGGACTTCAATACCTAGCAGCCCCTGCCAACTTGGCTGAGCGTTGCAGTCAAACACATATGGCGGGCACTAGACTGGGGAAGGCTGCTCCATATTCATCACCTCCTTGTCCTTTGAATCAAAAAGCAATTTATAGCCAAGAATGGAATCCTTTCCACCAGGCTCAGGCATTCTCTGCTACTCTTGCCAGCCCCAGACCGACTTTGAATTGAGGGGATAAGGTGACAAACATAGCTTTATTATAATTTAAAATTAGTAAAAAGGTTTTGGTTTCTTCCCTTTTGGGAATAGCCCTTCAAGGGCTGTCTGTGCAATTACTTCTTTAGAGTTCAGTGCTCAGTAGATCTGTGTGAACCACTGGTTGACACAGAGTAAGCTCAAAGGAAGCAATCAGCCAGGAGGTTAAGGGTGCAAACTGAAGATGTGCTTCAGGCAGAAGATGAACAAACTCAGGGGAGACAGGGGTTAAATGGCATTGGTGACACATTTTTGCTGGCTGGTTGACTGCACAACAGAATGACACATGAGTGTAAACACAGTGATGCACATCAGGGCAAAAGGGTTTTAATTTCATATATTACCATTAGGGCCTAAATGGGCTTAAAGAAATCTCAGAATCTTTCTGCCCAAAGCCACTTCAGCACTGGGATAATGAAGAAGGAGGAAAGAAAAACTGAGAGATGGAGAGGGAGAGAAACAAATTCATTACTGGGGATTATTAGGAGATGGAATGATCATGAAACAGAAAATAACAGCTTGGCTGATTTAGGGAATGTGGGGAGCTAAAGGATTTCTTTCTGTCTAAACGTGCATAAGATTGTGACCTAAAACTGGTTGGTGGGGTTTAGTTCAGAGAAAATACAAGGTCAGTAGATGTGTTTCCAACATGTCCAGCATGTGAGCAGTGTAATGTTTGAAAAGAACACACAGGAGACCCCAGCCGGAGAGGCATGCTTCGGCGGAAATTGCTGGCGTGTATCCACTGTACGTCTGACAATGTTCAGCTCCCCTTTGTATGCTATAGCATTCACTGCTTGGACATACGGTTCTCCCACTAGAATCACAACTGCTGCCCAAACATGGAAGCAGTTCTAGAAAAGCAGTAGAAGTTACAAAATTATGATCTGTTTTG
Organism: Varanus komodoensis; assembly: GCF_004798865.1. Taxonomy (NCBI): domain Eukaryota; kingdom Metazoa; phylum Chordata; class Lepidosauria; order Squamata; family Varanidae; genus Varanus; species Varanus komodoensis. The sequence goes on from NW_025335889.1 coordinate 9,611,102, forward strand.
TGAGACAGTGAAGATGGAGAAATTAATCCAACCACTCTAGAGGTACTCGAATTAAATCAATTGACAGTAAGTTCAGGACAAACAAAAGTACCACTTTAAGCAACATATAATTAACTTAAGAGATTGTCATGGAATGTTGAGAAGGATGTTCAGTAACAGAAGGCTTTTTAAAAGGGTAACAAATTCATGAAGGATAAGCCTGTTGGTGGTTATTTGACATCAAAACTAATTGGCACATCCGTGGTCAGAGAACTCTTTGCAGGTAGGATTGCTAAATATTCCCTTGCCCATCCTTTTCTGTGACCTTCTCAGAGCGGTCTGTTCTGACTGAGTTACATGGACTATTGTTCTTACCCAGCAGGTAAATTTTTACATTAGACTTCATTGAAGACTCCATCCTGTTTTAGATATTAGTTCGTTAAGTTTCATGTTTTGCACACGGAACCTTAAATATGCATTAAACCACCTATTTGCATATCCACAATGAGGAGGGGAAAACTGATTTTTAAACTCTCCCATAGGTAGTTCAGCTCTCATAGAAAAAAAGGATACTTAACTTCAGACTAGTTAAGGTAACTAAGTTGGCCAATCTGTCTGAGCCTGTACTTTCTGTTATAGTTGAAAGTACATAGTTTAATTAGATTTTAAATAGACTTTCAGACTCTCACCCTGTTTCTCCCTAAGATAACAGGCTAAAGCTGCCATTCTAAGCCTAATTGCTGGAGGCTTAAGTCCCATTGAACTCTTTGGGAATTTACTTTTCTATAAACATGCATATAAATAGGTTACAGTAGGGCCATCCTTTTTTCTCAAATTAGGTAACTTTTAGGAAGGAACTTGCCTTTTAAACCTGTAATTTTAACAGAATAATAAGGTATTGACCAAATTTGCACCATCAGAACAAACCATTGTAGCTTATTTAAGGAATACGGGGAAGCATATAAGGCAGCAGCTGGTTGATGTTCGTTATAGTGAGATGCTTTGCATGATTGAATAGCCTAGCATGACTTATTTAAGCCATGGTGGGCTACAGCACATGCTTGGCAAGGTTTGAATGTTCACCACACAGTCATGGCTTGTGTTATGCAAATATGGGCAATGGAAGTTGTTGGGGGGGGGTTAAAAATCCTCTGATAACTCAGCCACATACCTGCTTTCTGTGTAATGACAAACCATTGCTTAATTAACCATATTAGTTGAATCATGGTTTGCTGTTACGTGTGAACCTGGAACTATGGGTTAAGTGTGCTTTCTTAAGAATAAACAACTGATGAAGAGAACCCATGATTTGTTGTTGGGTTGTGAATTTTGGGTTGCTTAAACCATGGGTTGTTGCTGCACACCCAGCCAGAATCATAGGTGTTTCATGGGTTGTTTCGCCAGGCTACAGAGTAAGTGGACAAAATGCGTAACTTATTTACATGCCAACATTTTATTTATTTATGTAAATTATTTTGTATCCTGCCCTTTAGAGTGTCTCAGAGCTGTTCTGCTGCATTTGTGATACTGGGAGGGAGTGGTGAAGGAGGATAGAAAGAAGACAGAAAACATACCATGGTTTGTTCAAAGCCTGGGTAACACAACAAACCATGCTTTAAATAAGCCATGGGTTGGCAAAACAGGGGTCACTTCATCTGTTTAGCTTACCTCAGCCTTTCAAATGTGTATGTGGGGGTAAAGACAGAGACACAGTGGAGCAGCTTCAGCTCCATGTCTCTTATGTAGTTGAGACCCATTTTCTCCCCCTGAAGTTGACTGGGGACCCTCTGTGTCAAAAGAAACAGGAATCAAATAATTGTTTCTACATTAACTAGTACCCTGCTGTTTCCTGCCTGATAGTCATGGAGTAAGATTGCAGAGCTTGCTTAGAGGCCTGGGGCTGGAAAGTAGGAATAGCAACCATGTTCCACAACTTTCCCATCATTCACTTACAAGAGCAATCCTGCACATGTGTGTTCAGAAGTAAGTCTACTGAGTTTAACAGAGCTGATTCCTAGATTCGTCTGTACAGAATTGCAGCCTTGGTCTATCTCTTAGCTGACTGGTGGACACCCCTGCTTGTGTCTCCAGGCAGAGTTTGGCCATGCTTAGCAGCCGTCAGCTCTCTTCTTGCATGATCAGCAGAAACGCATGTCTGAATTTGTTGGCTATATTGGCATCTTAGAAGGGTATCTTTATCACCACAGTATTGTAAATGATGACTTATAAACATTACATTAACGTGTGCTGATCCATTGTACTATTCCGCATTCCATCAGACTGTATAAACCCCAAGGCCTTTTTTTTCAGTCCGACATTAGTGCTGTCTTGCTGTTATTAATTTGACTCATTTAGGGTGCAACCTATGCATGCTTAGATGGATAAAAGCAGTCCAAATCAGCTAACTCTAGCCAGCATGACTAATGGATGAAGATTGTGGAAGCTGTAGTGCCAAATGCCTGGAGGGCTCCAGGCTGAGGAAGGCCACAGTAAGTGGTAGCAACAACTTATGTTGAAGACATGGACTTCAATAAGTTGAAGCCCATGTCTTCAAACTTGAGTTACTGTCAAACACTTGTAAACAAGGAAGCAATTTGCAGTGACAGTCCATAAGAAAATTGCATGATGCTGGACCTTTGCTCTTCCCACTGACTTTTCTCCCAAAATTTCTTTCTGTAGCCAGGAATTACCTAAACAGAGGGGGGAAATGGTTAGGAGAGTGGTTGCCAGGAGGAGGGGAGAAGTAGGCAACAAGGGAATCCCTTTTTACCCACTTCCTTTTCACTTTACAGGTTTGGGGGTAGGAACCTGTGTTTGAAGATGGAGAATACCTCTGTCACATGTAGTTCTGTCCATAGGCCCACCCTATATGCACTCAGAGCAGCCTGTCTGGACTCAAGATCAGCAAGAGAGTCCTTCTCATTTTGGCTGTGTCACTGAAAGCAATTAGGTGGACAACGACGCATGAGGGAGCCTTTTCTGCAGTGGCCACACTGCGGTTGCCAGTAGGGATCTGCCCACTGTGGCAGGCTTTTAAGAAGGGTCTTAAAACATACTGCTTTCCTCTGCCTTTCCTTGATTTATGTTTTAACAAGACTGTGGTTGCAGTTGTATGTTATATTTTGGAAGGGGTTTTGTTCTGCTGCTTTTGTCTGATGTTGTTTTTAGAATGCTTGCTGTTGTAGCTGTTTTATCTTTTTTATCATTTTGATACCATATTGATTTTTCTGTGTTTAATTGTTATACGCTACCAAGGGAGTGCACCTAAAAGGTGGCTAAGATTGGAAAGAACTGCTGTAGCTGCTTCTCTGAGGTTGTAAAACTGACCTTAGAGAAGGGGCAGGGCAGGGAGGAGACTGGTAATGCTGTATCCTGCTAGTAGCTTCAATCTCCTCCCCTCCTCTCTTGAAGCACTGCAGTGAGATGGCTGAAACTGGCTATGCAGTTGCTTTGCAGAGCAGGAGGAGAATGGACATGACTGCCTTTGTGCTCTTCCTGCCCTACTTGGAATGACCCATAAACCTCTGGGGCAGCCTCAATAGATTACATCCTAAAACTTTTTTATTTTTAATCACATTGATTAGAATGGCAACACACACAAAAGCATAATGGGTGGGAATTCATATCATGAAACATATCAATATGCATTAATCAGTAACATCTGTCTTGACACAAGGAAAGGGAAGAAAGAAATGAAATGAAGGCAGAAGAAAGAAAAGGAAGAAAAAATAGAATGAGTGGAGGATTAAAATTTCCATTTCAAATACATTTGTTAATATAAGCAGTCTGTATATCTAAATAACCATCCATAAAGCTTTTATGTTTCTAAGAAACATGCTCAAACACCGAACAAGCAATAAGATCTTCTGTCCCTTGAGTGGGTGTTTCTCCTTCCAAGTGGAGTATCAGTCTCTGCAACAGTAAAGGCTCTCAATATCCATTTTTCCTGCCCAGCATTTTTCCTGCCTGTCTGTTAATCCCAACATCACAGGGCATGTAATTTTAAAAGCACATGTACATCAACCCTTATCACAGATTTTTCAAGAACATTCATCTGAGCAATGACTTCCACCCCAAAAGAAGCCACTATAGGACATGACTGCAGCATATGCCTTGATGTGCATTGTCCTCGTTCCAGCACAAGCATGAAGGAGCGCTAGCCATTTCCTTCTTAGTAAGCCTCTGGGAGTGTCCCATACATGAGAGGGAAAGCTTTTTGAAAAGAAACTGTCTCAATCAGGGTTTCCAGGTTCATGTACAGGAAGTTTAAAAGTGTGTGTGTATGCATGCATGCGTGTGCATGTATATTACATATATATGTTTGCAGCAAAAAGGCTAGTATGTCACATTTGTTTCTGAAAGTAATCTTAATGTGTGTAACTGTGGTAAGACTATAATTTTCAGTCATTTGTGATGTTCATTCTCCAGTTCCCTAAGCAACTTCTATCAAAATGGAGCAAGGCAGGTTTCAGTGCCTCTAGTATACAGAGGAAATTACTTGAGGCCATTTCAAAGCAAAAACAACAACAAACTGAATGCGGTTGCTTTCTTCTTTTAGCAGACAGAGAAACTTTGGTCAGAGTGCAACCAAGCAATGGGATTCTGAGATGCAGGGCCCTTTTTGGAAGAAGAGTTTAGATTTTAAAACAATGTGTAAAGTGGGTTTGGGGACCACTTCATGGGAGCCATGCTGACATGCAGAGTCACACAAGGGCACAGGTGTGGGAGGGATTTATCAACAGCATTGTGCTCAAAGCCCAACATGAACTTGATGTGGGCAAAGGGAGGTTAGACGGACTAGGCAGAGACTGGGTGGGGCATCCTCCTCTACAGAATCCATGCCCTGTTTCCTCCTGGTGAATTCTAGCTTAACTAGGAAACTCAGGAGGATTTGCTTAAATGGTGTGTGTGGATAGCAAAGCAGGCAGCGGAACAAGTTGCTACTCTGTGGTATGGGCAATTTTTAAAACTTCTGCATATTACCGCAATGGTAAATTTCCTTTGCTGCAGAAAGGCTGGTGGCATAGCCTGAGTTCTTTAACTCAGGAATTGCAGGGGCAAGATGAACTGTGGCATGTGAATTTGGAAACTGTGAGTTATTCATGGTTACTTATGGGTTAAACAATTGAGAGTTAACTCAAGACAAACAAGTGCATAGCTCACATACTCCACTCATTAAACAATCCAGAAATTTCTCCTTTGACTTGTAAACTGGGTCTCCTCCCTCCCTCCCTCCCTCCCTCACACACACACAGTGACTGTGACTGTTATTCTTTTTATCCTTGGATACCTCCCTCCAGAGAGGTACAATGCTGCCTTGTACTGGGTTAGACTATTGCTCCATCTCGCCCATTATTATCCATACTGTCTAGTAATGGCTCTCAGAACTCACGGGCAGAGTTCCCATCAGCTATGAGTCTTTTTACTTGAGATGCCACTAATTGGACTTGGTACTTTATGTGTGAAGAACATATCTTCTGCCTCTGCCATTAAGGTGCCCCCCTCCTTGTTTAAACAAGCAAACAAACAAATCTTAAGTTCTTGCTACTTAACTTCGGGCAAGGTCAGTGCCACTGCTACATGCCACAAGCATCCAAGGGTGCTAGGAGGCAGGCTAAGAATAGGAATTCTCTATATTCTGTCTGCTGCACCTAATTACACATGACTAGAAGAAAGAAGAATCTGAGAGGAAAGCTACAGCCCCACCCACTTAGCAGTTCAAGCAAGGGAAAGCAGAAACCCATCAAAATTTGTGCTGGCCAAATAATTGCAGAATATATCTAAGCTTGGATTATCTCCTTCTAGCACCAACAAGGATATCACTTCCCACTGTAGAAAGTCAAGGTGTTCAGCTCCATCCTGTACCATTTATTCATTGCATCCTCTGTGGATCAAGAAGTAAGAATCTCAATATCCTTAAGGATTTGAAGGTGAAACTACTGCCTTCTTTTCAGTAAAGAAACAAATTCATACAGAACTACACAGTACACATTAATGTAATACATATTCAAAATACTTCAGACTGATTGAGTGTTACATTTATATTCTGCTTTTCCTTCAAGAAACCCAAAAAGTTTATATAATCCTTCTCCCTGTGTTTCATTTTGTCATCACAACAACCCTGTGAGTTAGGTTGGGCTAAAGGTCAGTGACTGTCTCAAAGTCTCCCAGTTACCTCCATGGCAAAGTGGGGTCTAGAATCCAGGTTTCCTCTGTTCCAGGCCAACCCTTTAACTGCTGTGGCACTTTATATGCAAGTAGCATGAAATTAGTTCCCAGGCAATTGAACTGACTGCTCAGAAAGTCTTGGAAGGTTCTCCTGTTGTCGTCCTTCCACCAGTGGGCAAAGTTGTTTTTATTTAGGCACCTGTTGGGGAACAAGATAGTTGCAATCATCTTGTTGTTTTCATGATTCTCTTCCCCATTCCTCATCTTCTACTCCATAACATGGGAAGTCCTGCATGGCTACTACCAGTCTGTCAATTATCTACTCCCCGTCCCTCCCTGTATGTTATAGCAGCTGCGGGAGCAGAGGCAATTGAAAAGACAAGGGGCAGGGTGGAGTAGAAGCGGAAGAGAAAAGGAAAAGAGAATTACAACTTCCTCCTGCATATTCAAAGGTGGAGAGGGCACCCCAGGCTGCAGATGTGGCAAGCAGGTAGGCAGGCTGCTTTGGTCACAGAGCAGAAATGTTGGCTTTGCTATTTTTGAAGCAGGAAGATAAAATTGTGGGATCATGAAAGAACCCATTTTAGTCGCATGTAGCATATGTGTGAAGCCTGCAATAGGAAGAGAAAACAGCATGGCAGTTTTAGTTGTGAAATCTCACTTCAAATGCTGCCTGTGACCAAAGTATTTTGGGATAAACAGGGGCACCTCCTTGTGGGTGTCCAACCTCAGCAGGAAAGCCAGGATCTCCTCCAGAAACTGACACTGTTATTCTCTCTGTGTGATTCCCATGCACTTGCCTATCCAGCTACCTGTGAGGGGTGAAAAATTCAGCCTCACCATGTTTTTTCTTCTTTTTCTTCTGAGTCAGCTGCCAGGAAATAAATGAGGCTGAACTTAAAAAAGCAAAAGGGAAAAGCAACACACCTTGAGTAAATAAACAGCTTTTGTCCTGTCCCGCGCACCTGGCCTGTATAAAACCCACAAGAGTTTTCCACCCACAGGGCAGCAAAGCCCTGTGGGCTCCATTCCCACACCTGGGCACCCAGTGTTGGAGTTGACTACCGAGCTTCTGTGCCACAATACCTGAACAGTTACTCATTACAATAGCTGGGAGTGCCTAGCTTCATTGCATCCTTAACTGATAAGTAGATTCAGTAAGAAGCACATCAGTAAGAAATACATAGCAGGTGTTGTGCTGCTCTTCATCTTCTACTGTTCTCTCTCTATATATACATAAATACAGATATACAACATGTCTGCGCACACATATAAACACATGGTTTTTGTGCTGATGGAAATGGATGGAAACCACTAAATAGGCATTGTTGAATAATAGAAAAAGTGTTTAACATGAAATGTTGGTATCTTTGTAGCAGCAGTGTTCCATTTTTTTTAATGGGAAAATGGAATTCATCAGTGTCAAAGGTGTTCTTAAGAAAATGTCCTGATTGTTTTTTAATGTGAATTTTCAATAGGGGAGATTAAAACATGTCACGTTGAAGTGACATTTTGAAGTGCAAAAAAATGTTATTTTGACTTGTGCAAACATGTCACTCCCTCAATAATATCGACTTACTCATTTCACTGTTTCAAATATATTGCTCATTTTGACGGTTTTGCTCCAATCTGATATTGAAAATCCAGTATTGAAAGGACTTTGCAGTAGCCAGTCCTCCCAAGAGCAGGACTTACTGCCTCCTCACCAGCTCCAAATATATTTACCTTGAAGAACAATTTCCTCTTAGGTCCATACGCACTATTTTTCCTTAGCTATTCAAATCTTCCTCTTCCTCTTCTTTTGGTCAATTTGATAATAATGTGACGAGTGCTGTGAATGGGCTGCCCCTTCTTGACCACATTTGGCTTTAACCCAACCCCTTTTGCTGTAAGCCCTCCTTTTCCCTGAAGGAATGCAGACTTTGTCTTAAAAAGTTCCCCTCCCAGCTTATACATGCAAAATATGTGCTGTGCTACTTGATATGTTGTTATTATTATATTACATTAATATTTCCACCTTTCTTCCTCTTACAAGCAACCCAGGGTAGCTTACAAGGATCTCCTTCTCTTCATTTTATACTCAACAATGCTGTGTGGTCCATTTGACTGAGAGCCTCTGGTCCCAAGCCACCCAGTGAGCTTCAGGGTTGAACAGGGACTAGAACCCATATCTCTCAAGTCCCAGTCCAACCCTTGAACTGCTATGCCACAGTGGCTCACAACCCTGCTATGCCATACTGTTGAATATCTTCTCAAGAACTCTGTCTGCCCCCCAGCTAATAGGAGCTCATGTGTGCCACATCACAGTCCCTCCAGGTTGGAGTTTCATTTGCAATGCATTTTCATTAATTTCCAGAAATGCATACTACACTGTGTTGGGACGGGGTGTGTTTGTGCAGTGGGAAAAATGCTGTTTTCCAAACATTGAAGCCTTGCATTTTTGTTGTTTAAATTATCCTGGAAGAGGGCTAGAAAAGATAGGATAAACAGCATGGAGTGCTCAGATGCTCTGCTACTCACTAGAATGAGTTAGGGGAGAAAGATGATGCATTTCAGATGGACTAGAGGTAGATGTTGCCATTTGAGTGACTCTTAGGAAAAGGAGGCATCTAATTTGAAAATGCTCACTCAGCAAGTCAGGATCTTGTTTTCCACCAGCCTGCGCGGGCTGTGAGACCTGCTGTGTTGCCTGTATCCTCACCGGGATGGAACCTCAGAGCTGGGCACCCATCAGCAATGCTTGTCATTTGGAGGGGATGCTGCTAACTTGGCACAGGGAACACCACATTAATCTATGCCCTTATGTGCAGCTATGTCTGCCATCTCATTAAGCTCAGATGGCAACGCACAACATGAGGTCAGCTCAACAGCTAAAAGTCAGGGATCAGCAATCTGGATGTTTGCTTTTGAATTCTAATATCCCCATGGATTGGATTTCTCTGGAACAAGGAGAGGAGAGATTGGGTGCCAGATGCAACCAGCCTGTAGTCTTTCATACTGACTCGACTCAGGGCTTCCATATGAAGCTAAAGCTCCCTAAACTTCAGGGGGGGAAAAGAAGGGCTTTTTGCAGTAGACTGGATTTTTGGTACTTGAGTTTCTACAGCATGTGTGTTAAATATGTTGCCTTCAAGATGTTGCTAGACTGCAATTCCCATCAGCCCTGGCCAGGGCATTGCTAAGCACTTAAAGGATTTAGGGCCCTGTCCAATAGGATACATATCTGCATGAAAAGTGCATGGGTTATTTTTGATCTATATGCAAATTTAGGAATAAATACTAGGATTTAGTTAAATTTCACAGAAGGCAAAGCCAGCCAGTTAGTTTCACGTCCATCTAAGATCATCCCAATGTAGTAATTCCTCTTTGATTGCAATTAATTGACAATCCCTGCTGTGTGTCCTGACATCATTTTCCCCCTCTTCAACTTCTGTCTCTTTCTCTTTTGTAGGAAAACAGTATCTACCCCATACAAGTAAACTTGACATTTTCCATCGGTACCAATGGACACTAAGGGTCTAGGAAATACACCCAGTGTCCTGCCTTCATGGGTGGAGGCCTAGCAACACCCCTGACCTTAGCCAGCAAAGTCAGTGCTGAGACATGATAGGAGCTGCTCTGCAACAGCACCTGGGAAGCCACAAGTTCACCATTGTGGCTCACTAGTATTAGCATAGGACAAGTGTTGGAAGTTAGACACATCTGTAGCCAAGCAAGGATACAGTAGTACGAAATGGAATTCACCGTCATCCTGGAGCAACATGCCCATTCCTCGTGTATATATATTAGGGGTATAAGGTAAATAAATATACAGGCATTACAGGAGTATAATCACCTTGGTCCAAAACTTGGGATGCATGTTGGATTTATTGTGTCTCTCCAAATACCTGCTCTGTTTCCCACTGAAATTGAGCCCAGTTTGGCCATGATCATTCATCCCCTTGATCCACCAAAATTTAGGGCAAATTGGCTTTCTGTACAGCATTACATCAAAGTCTTGTTTCTCTGTGGCATAAATCCATGTCATGTTTTCTTGTGCTGATTTTTGAAAGACACACACCTTTAATGCTGTGGAAGGTTGCATTCCATCAGCAGTTTTTGGTCAGGGGCTGCATGCCAGAGACAGGCAGGAGCAGAATTGAAAGAGGGCAAGGCTGCCCCTTCTGTCTCTTTCTGACACCCCTTCTCTCTCCCTCTGCTCTCTCTTCCTCCTCATATTTAGATTGCTAGGAAAGGAATGTCTTGCTCTTGATTTATATTCATTTTATTTATTTGCTTCATTTTTATACCACCCAATAGCCAAAAGGCTCTCTTGGTGGTTAACAAAGTTAAAAAACAACATATAAACAACAAAAAGCACCATATTACAATAAAATAGTGGAACAACAAAACAACAGTAGCAGTCATAAACCCATAATAAACCCATAATAAACCCACAACAGCTGGGTTCTTGGCAGAAGAACCATGTCATTCCTGCCAGAATTGTGAACTCGTTGCTTGTAGAGGGCTTCTGAAGTTGCAAGGGATGCCTTTGGGCCTTGGGCCACAGTTGCCCACCCATGGGTTGGACAAAGGTGTTCAAGCAAGATGGCTTCTTGGTTTCTTCTCCACCTCTTGAGCTTTCCAGAATAGAATGCTGAATATAATGGTTGAAAATTTTGCTCTGTAGAATGAATGCTTGTGTATCCTCACTGTGTTTATTGAAGGTAGGTTATGCTGTGCATGTTTGCCCCACAGCAAGGCAGGGTGAATGCCTTCACCTAGTGTAGCTGGATCAAGTTTTCAAAAGTAGGAGTGCCCTGGAGCTGACTTGTATGTTCTGGGGAATGCCAGGAGGCTGGAGCCTTTTGAAAGAAGGGATATTTCTCTCTGGGATTCTCTTTCCTGTACCAAGATGTCTTAACAGAGCAAATGCAGCAGAACTCGAAGCAATAATAAATGTGAATGTCGAGCTACACCATCAGGAAATGCTTACTACAAAGATTTCCATCCCTGTGAAGCATCTCAGGAGGGTGGAGGTTCTAAGAATGGATGGTGGTGTCCAAGTGTCCAGTTAAGTGATCATGCAGATTTGATTAGGAATCCTCTTTGCAAAGTCCCCTTTGTGTCAGACATAACCAGGAGGCATATGCATTGCAGCAGGTGTGGAAGGACATTGTATCCATAGCCAGGATAGCACATTTAATCCATTTCTTGTTCTTCTCTTTTTACCTTTGCCAATGCAGAATAATTAGTAACCATGACGACAGAGACGGGCCCAGATTCAGAGGTGAAGAATGCCCAAGAGGAAACTCCGCAGCAACAGCTGGAGGCAGCGGCTGGGGGGCCGAACGCAGTGTCCGGCAGCTCCATGCCCACTGCAAACAACCAAGAAGCTGAGGCTAATGAGAAGCCAGGAGCCCCTGGTGAATCCAAACATACAGAACGGGTGAGTCGAGTAGGCTGCTGAGAATTTTACTACCGATGAGCCCAAGAAGGTGTTTTTGGTGCTGGGTCTCAGTCCCTGGACTGTGAAGTAGTATAAAAGAGAGTTCTTTGAGAGTGAGGTATCATTTATTGATCTGTCTGCGTCCACTGCAATTGCAGCTTTGGCTGGGCATAACCAAACTGATTGCTTGCATGCCAATTATTACATTTGGAGGCCACTATGGATAGCTTTTCTGCACTCAGTTACAACTGTAACATGTCAGAGTATTATAGCTGAATGCTAAAAGCTGATTGGCGCTTAAATTTGGTGTGCAGCAGGCGGCAGGTTTATATGCTGACTTAGCAGCATCAGATATGGAGATATCAAAAAGACATTCCATGAACTAAAGAAAGGGCCCTGAGTTTCTTTCATGGCTGAATGACAGTGGCCAACTCCATAACACATTTCTGCCGCTGGTCAGAAGGTTTCCTATGCCAGAGTGAATAGGTTTTGCATGAATCCTTGCATCCCTCATTTTAAAAAGTATTTATATTCTTCCTTGCCAGTAAAATGTTCCAAGTGGATAACAGTTTAGAAAAATACAGTAAGAAACAACAAATAATAGCAAAACTAAGAAGGCAGAGAACATTACAAAACACTTAAAAAACCTAACTTGTTGCCTGTTATAATGCCAGGAAGAATAAAATAGCCCATTAAAAGACATAACTATAGTCTGTTGTTTTTCAAGATTCTGTCTGTTGTTTTTAAGGATTTAAGCCTGGGAATACGGTGTGTGTGCAGTGTGTCTTGCTTCCATCTTAAAGGATATTAAGAATTTGGTTTGAAGATTCCTTTTATGGATACCCTTATCAATAATATTGCTGCCTCCTGCATGTTTGCTTCCATGGAGGCTGAACTCAGTGCAACACCTTCTCTCCAAGTGGTTCCTCTTCCAGTGTGTTTAGTTCACCATGTTAGCAAGAAACATCCTAAAAGGAACTTTTGTTCATGTAAGTGGGTGCTAGTGGGAAACCAGGAAGAACCCAAACATCTGAACTGGGATTTGCGGTGTCAAGAATTCCATTTCCAAGGCTTAACATGAGCCAGATACATCAGGGCTCAACCTTGGAATGTGTTTCCAGTGTTCAAAACCCATCCTTGGAGCTGTACAGTAACAATAAGGAAGATGCCTCCTGGGAGATTGTGCACAATAAAGCCTCATTTATTCTGTGGTTTTAGGTTATGCGAACTGTAGCATTGATCTTTCAGAGCCAAGCTACAGAACATCTATAAAGATGGTGGCAGCAACTCTGCCAGCTGACATCTGTGTAAACGAAGTCGCTCAGTGTAATTCTTATTTAAGAGAACGCCACTTACTTTCCTTTCATATCCTTCCTCTCTGCAACATATGGACACAAACGCACATCTTTCTTTTCTCCTGGAAAAGTGATTTATCACCCTAGCAATCATTAGCACTGGTCAAGAGTGAAGCTGTGAGGCAAAGGCACCAAGATGATATTTTCCCACAATGCACATCATCAGCCAGCAGCTTTCATCTCCTCACCTTTCAGAAACAGCAGATTTCTATGGCCTTTGAGCCTCTGAGAGTTAACTGAATGTTGGTGGGGCTTTTGCCACTAGGTTTAGATATCTTTCAACCTTTTTCCTCAGCTTACAGATTGCAGGAAAACTGGAATTGTGAGACAGCAAACAGTATGATCCAGAGTTCATCTCTTAGTTGTTTGTAGTTCTGATGTACCTTGGAATACCTTTCTGAGCTATAGTGGAGATGAATGCTGTAGCTTCTATTCTCTACGAAAACCAGGCCCTCTGTGGAAAAGAAGTTGGGCTTCTCAACTTACAGCTTCCCCAAGGCAGCCGTGTGTGTGTGTTTTGGTGAGAGGAAGTGCGCAGTCTTTACACAAAGCAGCTTCTTGGGCCTTTCCTTCTTTGCCTTTTTGTATGTTCCATAATGCAACCACAAGGTGGTGCTGTGGAGTAGAGCAGAATTGCAAATATACACAGGGTTTTTCCCAGTGAATATCATGACAGCATCCCAGATAATATTGTGCTATACTCTTGCTAAGAAAGGCTGCAAAACATGGCTGCAAAACATGGGAGAGCCTTTGGCAGATGATGACACTGCATAAAAGACCTGCAAACTTCAACGAGTAAGGGATCATGACTACACAATAAATGTGTTGTTTCAACAAGCCAAATTTGGTCTCCCAGATAAATCTCCAAACCAGGATTATTAGCATCGGGGGCACTCATGTCATGAGAAGGTTAGAGTTTGTTTTCCATTTCACATGGCTGAGCAGCCTGCAGCACTGTCTTATCCCTGCTTAGAAAGACACATGAGACTGTGTGGAAGTCTCATAGTGACAGCAAATCAATATGGAGCTTTTTCTACGAAGGTTATATTTTTGACCCTGCCCATCTGTCAGACAGAAATTATTTTTTTCTTAAACATCATGTGCATATAGGATCTTTATTTCTCTACTAAATGCAGTGATGTGGCAATTACATAACCGTCAGACATTCTTCCAACCCCAAAACCCATTTCCTTCCCTTTATCTTTTAAGAAGTTCCTTTAGTGGAAGGAATGCCCTTGCAACTCATTCAGAATGCCAAGTTTGGAGAGAAATGGGCAAACAGCAGAGTTAATGAGTGTGTTAAAGTGGCCAGGGCAGTCATATACATGTCATGGCCAGGTCAACAGATGCAGGGTTCTTTTCTGAAGCAGTGAAAAATGATGCTTGGCATGTGAGTAGCTAGTAAGAGGGGCAAAGGAAAAGACAAAAACAACAGGGTGATATAATTCCACTTCCCACCCTGCAAAACAGCAAATGCATAAAAAGCTGTGTGGACTGAGTTTGTTGTTGTTATATGCCATCAGATCTTATGACATGGTGGGCATGTTGTGAGCAGAGCCAGCTGGAGCCGGGGGTCAGACTAGTTGGCCCGGGAGACCCCTTCTGACTCGCTCTGTTTCTATGACCCTATGAATGAATGAATGCCCTCCAATCAATCCAGCTCATATTTGGCCTTCCTCTTCTTCTGCATTCACCTTTCCAAGGCATTATTGTCTTCTCCAGTGGAGACTTGCCTTCTTGTGATGTGCCTTCAGTTTTGTCATTTTTGCTTCCAGGGAAAGTTCCAGCTTGATTTGATCTAGGAGTGGACTGGATGGGGTGGGAGGTGCTAAATATTCTTTGGTACCTCTCAGATGTCATTTGCCAAACGCCAGCTCCATCTGATATGCATGGGAATGATCTGGACTGATTCTAAACCATCTGGAGAGCACTTCCTGTTTAGTAAGCTACATAGCAGCTAGTGGGTAGGTGGGAGAAAAGTACTTATAGCTTCTTAATGTTGTTCAGGGCTAATTGGAAAGGATGGCCAATATACCAGTCAAAGTGAAAGTCCATGTACTGCTCAAACTAAGTTCTTGCACTGGGGAGGGGCAGGTGGGAGCCAAATCAAGAAAGAGTCCACCAGCCCAGATCAAAGAAGTGGAAGGATAACAGCACAGTATGAAGAGCTGCCTGCTGTTTCCTTGTTTCTGTCCATTGGGAAACCAGAACATGCCACAAAGGCAGAGCAAGCAGCATTGCACGATTCTGTCTCCCTCTCTGTTTCAGCCATGTCAGCACCACTGTGAGTGTAGCTGTTAGCCTGGGTTGCATCCCTGTCTTTGAAAAACATTAGGGCACCCCAGAGTGCTGTTCTTCACTGCAGAAGGACCTGGCGCTCTCATTTCCCAATGGGAGACCTACCTGCAGAGGAGAAAGAGGTGTGAGAATTGTCTGGCCTGCATCACTCCTGACTGGTTGTGAATGCAAGGTGCTGCATGGGGTGCGATGCACATTGTGGCCACATGCCGCCCCCTGGCCTGTGGTGTCGTAGCCACACGACTGAAATTTGGCACTGCCACAGCAAAGAGATTGATTGTAAACTGTTCCATGAGCTTAAGGAGAAGCTTAATTTGGTCCTTTTTAAACCTCTGCAGCAATTTGTTGCTTACGTTCTTGTTTCTACTTCTTTTTTCCACTGCACTATCAGAGTGGGATGAGGCAATGACAGCAGGATTGCAGACCCCACGGGAGGTCCAAACATTGCCCCAAAATTGCCTCTCCTCCCTTGTGGGGCTCAGGACCAGGAGAAAATTGCACCAATTTAATAAGCTGATTTACCTGTGCCCTAAAGTCGGTGCATATGTGTATGTCTATATAGGATGCTGCCTGAAAAAGCAGGGTCTAGTTGTAAAAAAGTTATGCATGAAAATAGGAGAGGAGAACATTCCATTCTAGGAAAACCCTCAGGCAGAAAGATTCAGAGGAGGAGCAACAGACAGAAAAGCATATGTGGATTAAAAAAATGGTCCTTGCAGAGATTCAGTGCTCCAAATGGAAGATCTGGGGCTCTATCCTAAATGGGCTGTCCTCTAATAGTACTTTTGTGTCCCAACTCTTCCATCAAAAAAGTTGGAAGAAAAGGATGATGTCCAGATATGACACAAAGAAGTACCTCACAGTTTGGCACAGGAAAGAGGGTGAGGGGCCAAGAAAACCCAGAATGAGATGATGTGTGTACCACCAGATCACTGTCTCTTGCTCAGGGTAAGGGTTTCAACAGTCCCAGGACCTCTTAAAGTCCTAATTCTGGATCTTTAGAAATAAGCTAGGAGTCTGCCTGGGGGCATTAATTACTCATGTGTCAGAAGATCAAGACTGTCATCTCAGGGAGAGGATCTCCTGTGATGTAGAGTTGTTATTGGTCCATGTATTCATTGATTCAGAAGGGCTATTTTTGGCAGAAGCATCAAATGAGACTTTGGTTTGGTGAAAGTTGTATTTGTATTATGGAGGATGGTGAACACAGCTCAGCAAGAAGGACATAGCAACCTGTGTGTCACTTATCTCTCCAGGTAATTCTCCCAAAGGGGTGATCTTGCACCCGCCCCAGGCCAAGCCCCTTTTCCCAGTGAGACCCTTCTGTGTCAGGCATGCCTCTTTTAACGTGATGGGTTAGAATTAACTCAGGACCAGCTCTGATCTTGCATGTTGGATTGATATCTGGAATACTGCTAGGGGGAAAGGCTTTGCCTTCCTAGCTACTGAAGTGTTGTCTCTAGTAGAGGTTTGCTTTTCCACCAAAAGGCATCACAGCGATTATTTTGGGCGAGTGCCAGGCCATTGACATTTTACAGTGTTCTGTTGCTGAATCTTAACAAGAACAAATTTGCCCCTAGGAGATTATTGCGCCCAGTCAGGGCATCTCTTTTGCTTTCTGGTTGGCTTTTCTTTCTTTCACTCTCTCACACTGAGGAAGCATTCAGATAAAATGCTGCCGGGCAGCAGCATAAAACCACAACCAGACAGAAGTGAGACCACAGCTGTGCATATTCAGTACTTGGGTAGAAGGGAATCAACATGTTGTCTAAAGAAAGCTAAATAATGTGACTGATACACGTGTGGCAAATCTTTACATTTACATATATTGTTTTGCCACTGCTTCCCCCCATTCCCTCCACAAGCCATTCTCTTTCGCTAGCCCTGCTGTACAGAACACTGGAGCCCTCTGCCCCTGAATACTGGAAAGTCCCCATAGATCTCCATAGCTCAGTTCCTGGCATTCATAGTAAGATTGATGTATAGAACATCTTCCAGTCTAAGCACTGTAGCAATTAAAGACAAGGGCCATCCTTGCCCACAGCCTTGCAGTCAGAAAAACCAGAGGAAAAAATAACAGAGATGGAAGGATGCTCAGAAGACTAGTCACTGCACAACTGTCTGGTTGAGGAATCGTCTATAAGTCACATCCAGGCATAGCAAAAAATATTTGTTTTAGGGGACTGGGTGCACTGTTTCTTTGTACTCTGTTTGCCAAGCAGCTTGTATGCTGGGCTATTCAGGACTGATGAGCCTGTGGGTTCACATGGCGTATAGGACCCAGCATGGATGACTTGAAAGCAGAGACGTCTCACAGATCTTGCAGTGCTGATTTCTCTCGTAATAGGTCTTGTGGTATCTTAGAAAGTGGAAGAAGGGAGACAGGATTGCTGTGTGTTCTTGCAATTCCAATTACACACTCGATTGTGCCCTGCAATGCTAGGCATGTTCCTAACCCAGCCTTTTCCACTGTGGTGCCTTCCAGATATACCAGACTACAGCTACCATCTTGGCCCCAGCTGGAAATGATGGGAGTTGCGTTCCAGCACATCTGGAAGGTGCCAGCCTGCACAAGCCCTAATGTCATGAGCAAATGTGCTGTTTCCCCAGCAGAATGTGGGTGCCCAACCATAGCAGAATGTGGGTGCCCAGGACAGCCCTCCGTGTGTGGTTAATAACAATGGGGAATGACATCTCCTTTTCCTTCTAGGCTGTGGATATGGATGAAAAGGACTACAGTGAAGCAGACGGGATATCTGAGAGAACTACCCCCAGTAAGACCCAGAAATCCCCTCAGAAAGTCACGAAGAAGCTCAAGAGTGCCATCTGCAGGGTGATGTTGCTTGATGGCTCCGAGTATGAATGTGAAGTGGAGGTGAGCAAGCAGACTCTGTTTGCTGACCTTTCAAACGTATGGACATGTTTATGTAGATTGTACACTGCACCATACCATAGGCCCCATGCACCCTTTTCTAGGAAGAATGCCCACTAAATTGCCTATATACAAACAACAGCTGTGATCAATGTATAAAATCGATTAATGTTTTCAGTTCTGTCAAAGTGTGTGTGTGTGTGCGCTTAATTCTCCATAGGGATGCACATGGAAAGCAGGTGTGAGTGACTCATGCATTGCTGAGTGTGGGCTGCTTGCTATTTGTGTGTTAGGGTAAAGATGAAGTGTAGGCTTTGCATGTGCATGTGTACACTTGTATAACTGACTGGGATCCCTCAAGGAGCAGAATATTATTAATAGCATGCAAGCAAGAAAATCAGGCTATTATAAAAGCTTGCAAAGCCTCATTTGTGTGACTACCTGTCCCTTCATTTCTGTGGATATTTCTGTTTTGCTAGAGGATAGAAAGATATCACTCACATCTCTAGGGAAATGGGTAATAGTGCACCCTATCAACATGATGGAGAGCAATTCATGCTTTACTTGGATGGGGAAGAAAAGGGGAGAGAGCTATTGAAAATACTTAATGGAAGAGAAAACACACTTGTCTTCTGCCGAGCATGAATACAAGAGAGTCTACAGCAGAAAGTCAGTCCCCATTTCTTTTTTCTTATAAAAGGGCTTTTCTTCCTGAGACTTTAACCTGGGACTTTACCAAGACTTCTGCTTCCAGATTCTATGCAGGGTTAAGATTGACGCCATACATCATTTTCCCCATGGATTTTCTCTCTCTCTTTTTCTAATACGTTCCATTAGAAAACCACCAGTTGGCACAACTGTGTTAATATATAAGCATTTCATAGCGCCATTTCTAATTAATACCACATTTTCCTCAATCTAGGGAAAAAACCTATGGAAATGGTTGCAAAGTAAAGGTGACACAATCATATGGAAGTACTTGAACACTGCCTTGAGCACACAAGAAATGCCTTGCATAGAAAAGTTCAAAGTCAGATCACAATTCAGCAGTTCTGTTTAAAACACAACACATTTTATTACTGGATAAATCTGTTACAGAATATCTAGGCTCTTTGTATTTCTGTTCTGCTACAAGGACCACTCTAGTTCCTCCACCACCATTGGCAAGCCAACACAGTAAAAATAAACAGTATGGGCATTTAGCCCTTAAGAGAGCAGAAGTACCCAGTATGCTTTAATGGATACGAAGAAATGTAACATGTTCCCTTTGTTCGGCAACAGCACTAGTAGGTTATGTTTGTCCCAGAATTGCTGCTGTCCAATCATGTACAGTAGGTATATGGTGTCATGTGCGGCTCGGAGGTGTCCTGGCAAAATGAAGGTGACAGGCAGCCTCCCTTCTTGCTGCTTTTGCAGCATGCTGAGCCACTTGATTTTACTTCAAAGTCACCTGGAAGGGTAGGAGTCCTTGCAGGAAATTCACTGGGGAAGGCAGCTCTACTGTATGAGAGGACACACTGGGAGAGAGCTCATTTTACTAGTTGACTGCATTTGATCCATGCTAAAAAAGCATCTGCCATATGGTGTTGTACCAGTATGTCTCAAACTGGTGCAGGATGGGGGAGAAGAAGAGTCAGATGTGTTGCAAAGAGTTTTAGGATACAATCCTATGCATTTTTGGGCAGAAAAAAAGTCCTACAACTCCCAGCTGCCTTGGCAAATGCTGGAAGTTGTAGGACTTTTTCCATTTAAACATGCATGGGATTGGAGTCTTACATTCTCACTGGTAATAGAAAGAGAAGTGGGTTGTGGGAGGCTGGGAAGAAGCAACATGAAAGATGCAGAACCATCTTGTGAACTGTCCAGAGAACCCTGGTTAATGGCTAATATGGAAAAGGGATAAATACAATAATTCTGTGCCAAGCAAATATATACAGTGTAGTTTCAAATCCAAGCATTAAAGGAACACAGAATGTTCACTGGGTGTGCAATTGCATATATACATTTTTATAGAAAGATTGCATTGAGTACCCTCTAATAATACTTTTTATCTGGCTGACACAGATAAAAGAGTGATGGCATTCATTATGGACATGCACTGATAATATTTTTCTTTGCAAAATTCACAGAAGCATATTTTTCCAAGAGAAATTATCCAGAAAGACTGGTCTTGCTTCTCTAGTTGGTTTATACTCAGACATGTACAGAAAAAAAACATAGAAATGAACAGAAATGGGTTCTGAGACTGGCATGGTGGGGTATCTTTTTCCTTCCAAGGCATGTGCAGTGTCACAAAGGCCTGTAGGGGTATTAGCAGCAGAGTGAAGTGGGAGAAGGAGTGGAGCAGAGGATGCCAGAACAGAGCTGGCCAGCTTCCTCTGGAAGTCAAGTAACGCTGTTGGAAGACCTCAACTCAGGCCGCTTCCGTCTCAAGTATTGCTGGAGAAGTAGTTCTCTCATGACTGCTTTGCTCCTTCATGTGTCTTGTTGCCAAATATGCAAAATGCTCCCTCCCTGCTCTGCTAGCTTCAGTGTAATGAATTTTGTGATATCCAAGCATTGCGTTCCGCTTAGAGCTATGGTAGTTATACACTTGCCTACCGGTTAAGGCAGCAGTTTTTGCAGGGCTAATTCAATGAGGGAAGCATGGAAGAAAAGCAGCAAATTAAGTGTAAGAATTGCATGTTGCCTTTTCAAGACAATACTAATGAGAGGGCGGGGGGGGGACATAAAACAGAACTGGTGTATATGCATATATAGAGGCATATATAGAGAAAGAGGGTGGCACATGGGTGTGCACATTTGAATATGCACTATGAGAGAGAAAGTGCGCACCCTAGCAGGCTATGCTGAATCATTTGCTTGTATAGGGTGTCTGAGCATGTGGACTGGTTGATTTGCTCCACATTAGAAAAATCTGGTCTCTGTGTGTGATCTGTATGGGGAGCCCTTGCACGCACAAACAGGTCCCCCTTGATGGTGACTGCCACGTGGCCCTATTCAAAGCAGTCCTGAACTGCACAGGCAAAGTGTGCAAGGCCCCTTGAACAAAGGGAGACTAGCTAAATCAGTAAGAAAGTTGAGACCTTTCCAGATGTTGTGGGAGGGAGGGAGGCGTGAAAACCACAGATTTTATTTTTAGCTTCGGAAGCTCTAGCATCAATGTAGTGCGATTGGCATGAGATGTATTTTATTTATTTATTATATTTCTGCTTCACCCAATAACTGAAATTCTCTGGTCTCGTGTAATGCATGGAATGACAATGTTGCAGCAGGGAGTTGCCTGCTTTGTTTCCTTATAGAATGATGGCATCTGGGATCACTAATAGAAGGCTCGCCTGCCTGAACATAAATAAGCCAAGCAGCTGAGCTTTGTGCATCAACTCTTGATCGGTATTTGCATTTACTGTAGAGTTTAGTGCCTATTTTTACTTCTAGGCCCAATGCAACGGAGTTGTCTGCACAGTCAGAGGGGAAATAAGCCATGGTGATGTTTTTCCTTTTCCCAGACATGCTGGTTGCTTGCCAGGGGGATTTGCATAATTACCCTAGCAATACAGTTTACCGTGTTATGTAAACCTGGCCAAGGTGGCTTGTTGCATGATGTGACAAGCCACACTTCTCAAGGTAATTCTGCAAATATCTCCAGGATGCAACTTAGCTTATTTCCCTTCTTTGAACATGCAAACCTGACCAAAGTGTTAGCTATAACCTTTAATTCCCTGGAAGGGTTGGGTTCTGCACATGCTAGAGAGCCTTTCTCCCTGTGTCAGTTTGAAAGCCCACTGAGACCTCATGTACAGCCCCTGCTTTCATGTTCCTTGTACTAGACAGGGACACATGGGGACATACAGCAGGGCCTTTTCAGGAGTGGTCCTTGCATTGCCAAACTTCCTCCCAGAAAGGTTGACCAAACTCCATTGTTTAACACACATCCGTAATAAATATTCTTGTTGAAAGAGGCCACTGTTGACTGTGACAACCCTTTTTTACTGTTTTATGGGGCATGATCTGTCAACTGCTTTACGGATATTTGTTTTAATACACATTGGAAGCTGCTTTGAATAAGAATGACCAAACTAAATAGAGTGAAATGAAGGACTCAGAAAAGGTGAAAAGGATCAGAGCCAGTCTCTGGCTTTGATCTCTGCACTCCAGCAGCCAGGCTCTTTAGCTGACATCTCTAACAGTGAGAATCTGACTGCAGGGGGGTGGACTGTTACAGAGATGAAAGTTCTCTTAAGCAGTGGGGGTGGGGGGTAGGATAGAGTAGATTATTAAAGAACTTTCAAAGCAGAAGAGGTGTTTTTCAGAGGCCTGAAAGGGCTTGTGGAATTAGTTGTCCTTTTTGGGAGACTCCATTAATATGAGACTCCAGTATTCTTCACTCCCTTGACGAATACACACACCGATCCATGTCACTCTGCTACTTTTAATTTACCAACTTTTTCCCAACCTGGTGCGTGCTAGATGCATGGGACTGCAATCCCTATTATTCTGCCGCTGACACTGCCAGTTATCATGCCGGGTAGGGGAGGTGGGAGTTGTAGTCCAGCATATATGGAGGTTGCCTGGCAGAGGAAGCAGGTTTAGATGCCACACACTGAAATGAGGATCCCTGCCAAAATGGCCAGTCTGTCTACATTAGGCCAGTAGGGGGTGGCTGGTGGGCAGGGAAGAGTTGACAATGAACTCTTTGGGAGAAGGGGGCGTAGAGAGTTACAGTGAGGAGGAGGAGAGGTTAGAATGATTTATGGAAAGCTTTGTTGAAGAACAGGATGCTCAAGAGGCAGAGGTAAGCCTCAGAAATGTGTTGGGGTGAGTGGGTATTCCAAATACAAGTCATGGCAAGAAAGGAAAAATGAACTGAAATGGAGCAAAGGCAAGTGCCAGTGGACATTATTTGAGTAGGGGTTAACTGTTGCACAGCTTTGAAACTAAGAATGAGAACAGAGTTGGACAACTTCAAGCTTCTGGGGGGCTTTTTTGCTTCCCCCTGAACCTCTCACCCACAGGGCCTGTAGATCTGAAATAATAATATTTAAACAATTTATTTTTTAAAATGGCATCTATAGCTGCTGTGAAGCACCAGAAATTTAGCCTGCTTGCATCCTAAATTTTGGCCTTCTTGGAAACAAGCCAAAATTGATCTTTTTAGTGCTGCAAATGCTATTCCTTTCCCGATAAATTAAAACCTTTTTTGAATTTTGAGGAGCCACATGCAGTTGCAGTTACCTGTTTCCCACCCTTTGACTAGAATCTTGAGATAGATTCGAGTATGGCAACTGAAGGGAAAGGATGATGTGATCATACTGTAGCAGTGAGAGAGAAAGATGAGTTTAGCCAAGGCTTTCTGATCTGAGACCAAATAGATGTGTCATATCTGGTAGTTTCTCAATCAAACCCCTTCCTTCTGCAGCCAGTTTAAAAAAGCAGGATTTTATTATCTGGTACCAAACACATTATCTGTGCTTTTCTTGTTTCCAGTTGTTTATTTTTACAGTGCAGATTGTCACTCAGGAAAGTTGATCTCCTGAACCTGGTTTTGATTAAAGAAAAGAAAAGAAGACCCATGTTAAATGTCTAAATTGAATCAATGCTTTTAGCTGTGCAGGTTAATGAGGAGTCTCTGCATATAAGGCAATTCTTTTGTTGGAAATGTTAATGGCTTTATCTAAAAAGGCTAGTTTTACAGAATACAAGCATTTTTCCCCATTGTAAGAATCTATGTGCTGGCCTGTCACAATATAAGATCAGGCTGTGAAGCTCTTTTAGCACTCATAATTTTTATAACCATGGTTATGTGGCCTGCATCAAGCAGGACATAGGACTAGATTGGTGTGTAAGATCTTCTCCGTCTCTGTGATTATGTGATATTCTGAGAAATTCAGGATAACAACAAATGATTGTGTTTGATAGCATTATCAAGCAAAGGGGCCCCAGTTTTGTCTCTGTCATACACAGCAGCCTTTGGAAGACGGTAATGTATTCCAGATGGGCTCTTGGGTTTTATACTCTTTGTGTCTTCTGCAGAAACATGCCCGGGGTCAAGTGCTCTTTGACCTGGTCTGCGAACACCTTAATCTCTTGGAGAAGGACTATTTTGGACTCACATTCTGTGACTCTGACAGTCAAAAGGTATGTTTGCATGGTCCAGGCAGAGCCCTGTGGTGTGCTTACTCGAGATGCTGTAATCCAACAGGTTCTCCTCTTATGTGCTGTCTTACCATTTCAGAACTGGCTGGATCCCTCCAAAGAAATAAAGAAGCAGATTCGCAGTGAGTAGCTGAAAGCATGAATATTCAAAACCTTATTATATCTTTTCTGACAGGCCTCTGCAGTAACCTCGTTACATATATGTATATGGGAACTGGGGAAGGTCTGTAAGATACTATTTGTAAACAACTCAGCTGTTACACTGAAAAAATTTCCTCAGGAGATGCAAGGTGCTTCCAAATGAGTTTTTTAGCATATAATTTTACTACTCTATTCATGCCATTTTATGAGGAGCCAAGATGACAATGTTTGCCTCTTGTGAACCTCTGATGTTTCCCACTGCTTTCTTTCTTCTCTCCTTTCTACAAATATCAGTTGGGGAGGAAAAACAGATTATCTGCACAACAGGCTAGTTTACACATAGCCATTGCAAATGGTGTGTTAATTAATTAACCCATAATTGTCGTGGTGCATGCAGGATGCATTCCACATCTAGTTTGCATATACAACATCTGATTGCAGGTTGTTATGTGATATCAGACACTGGACTCTATAGGTTAATCATGGGTTTTTAACTTATATTGCAATCTTAACTATTTAAATTTTTATACTGCATTTTATATTGTATATTGTATTTTATACTGTATACTGTTTTATCTGTAACTTATGCTTCAATTTTGTGTGAAGTACCCAGAGAGCTTCAGCTATTCGGTGGTATTAAAATGTAACAAACAGATGAATAAGTGAGTTAAACAATCCCCAATTAACCTAACTACTATTTAGATGTGTTCATACATCATTCTAACCCACCCTGGAAATAAGCCAAGGTGGGTTGGTGGTTCTGTGGATAATTCGTGATGCACCTAAGAGCCAGTCAGGCTGATGCTGGTTGTTCAGTCCCTTTTCCTCTCCTCGTTCTCCTGTAGGTATCCCAGGTAACACTGCAGAAGGACTGACTTGTCTCCCTGCTGTGATTGTATACCAGTTTCAGTTCACTGCAACTTTTGTCCCCATTACATTTTTTCCCTACCTGTGAAGGCCTAAAAGTGCATTCTACTTCTTTTCTGGAGGAAAAAGGAATTTTGACAATTTGGTTTTCACATACACAGCCAAATGTTCCAGTCAACCACATTGCTCTGTCAAAAGCTCTTCAAAGGTGCTTCAGAGAGATTTGCCTTAGGATAGCCAGAGGCTTATTCACAACATTCCCTCCTTACATAGGATCATAGGATGCTCCCTTATACCAGGGTTAGAATCTGGCTCTCTTGCACTTGCTGGACTTCTTTCCTACACTCACCCCTGACCTGGATGTGAGCCAAGCTGACATCAAGTCTGCAAATGCTGAGGAACACTAGTGGCCTCTTTCTGAAAAGAATGAAACGTACACAATTCTTTGCACAAGCTGAGCAAAGTGCGTAATTCTTTGTACAAAGTGAGCAAAAACTACAAGTCACATGTATTGAAGCAGAGCTCTGCTTGAGCTTGCATCCTGCTGCGTACCCAAGCAAATACACATTGTGAAGCAGACCTAGGGAAAAAAGAAAGCGGGCCAGAGTCCAGGGAACCAAGCTGAGAAATCCAACGGACTCCCATCCCCAAACCAGATTTCTCACACATCCCTAACTCATACAGGCCAAATTTGCTTGATTGGAGAAGGAAAAGAAACTGTGATGACTTCTTTTCCCCATTCAGGGAATATCCTGGTTGCTTGCTGCCTCATTTCAAGGAGCAAATGAGGATGGGTGGCTTCCAAACCACCCTGGAATCCTAGAACGACCCATGGGTTGCAGGGTGGTTTGGAGGCTACTCCTATTCCCACTATCCACTGAATGAGATCATTGGTCCATCTTGCTCAGTACTGTCATCAAAACGGGGCAGCTGTAGCTCTCCAGGGTTCCCATCCTTATTTGAAAATGCTGCAGATTGAACTTGGGACCTTCTTCATGGAAAGCATGTGTTCAAGCACCGAGCTATCACCCCTGCTATAACATTCTAAACATTGCCAACTTAGGTGCCATTAGTTAATTTACTCCAGAGTAAACAGGTGTGGTCCCCATTCAATTGAAACCATAGTGCTCTGGTAGAAAAAAAAAGTAAGCTCTTCCTGTTTTCATCCTGAAATTCCACCCCATGTGGGTGTTAGAAAGAATTAAAAATGTCTCCAGTGGAATCCATGCAGGTGTGCTTTTCTTTTCCTAACTGCCCCTATTTGGGATAAAAATGGGGAGAGGGAAATTAAACACCCTCTCAGAGTGCAAGAATCCTAATCTGAGTTTGCTTGTTTGTTTGTTTGTGTTTATGACATTTCTGTATTGCCCAGTAGCCAAAGCTCTCTCCAAAACACACAAGAATTAAAAGTATAAAATAGATCATAGCATATACAATACAACTTAACACTGCAGTATAAATAGAAGAAAGAAGTTAAAAATCCCCATGCAGCGTGGGATGAATGTCACTCATCAAGGCAGATGAATTACCCACTTCAGTATCTCTGTCTTGTCTGGATGGAGTCTCATTTTATTGGCTCTCCTCCAGTCCATTATCATGCCAAGGAAGTGATTCAGAATAGGCACTGCCTCACCTGAATTTGATAGAAAGGAGAGAAAGAGTTGGCTGTCATCTGCATCTTGATGACACCTAAGCTCAAACCTCTGGATAACCCCTCTGAGAAGTTTCATACAGATATTTAATAGCATGGGGGATAGAGTGCAGCCCCATGAAACCCTATGGCATAGCTGCCAGGGCACAGAGCAATAACCCCCTAGCATCTTTTACAGTCGGCCATCCAAACAGGAACCACAGTAGTGCATTGCCTGCAACTCCATCACAGTTAACTAATCTAGGACAATACCAGTGTTGATGGCATCAAAAGCCAATGAACATTGGAAGAGTATCAACAAGATCATCTGCCTCCTGTCCATTCCCAGCAGAGATCATCTAATAGAGTGAGTAATACAGATTCCATTCCAAAACAAGGCATGGCTTCTGACTGAAATGAATCTACATCATTTGTTACAGTCAAGAATGCCTAGAGTTCCTGGCAACCACCAACACAAGCACTTAGTCCGGGAAGGGGTATTAGCTACTGACATATAGTTGTTATTGTTATCTGGGTCCAAGATAGGCTTTTTCAAGAATAGCCTGATTATTGCTTCTTTTAAGAGACCAGTGCCACACTCTCTCTCAAGGAGAATTTTATAACCTCTTGAACCCAGTCTGGTGTCCCCTGCTTATTTGATGTAATATGTCAGGAAGGACCAGGGTTAAGCAAACAGGTGGACTACTGGACTTGGCCAAGCACCCCATCTGCATCCTTGGGCTTCAACAGGTGAAACTTACCAAGCGACACTGGACCGGATGGGGCTCTGGCCAACTCTACTAATGGAACCAGGGCCACTCACTCACTCTGGAATTAGATCAACCATGCACACATCAGCTCTGCATGACTGCAAAACATTTCGTTTGACCCTAAACTCATTGGAGTTGGAGGATTTAAGTGCTTAGTATCTATTCCAGCATAGTACAAATGCGCAACCTGAAACCTCTTTGATGGATGTGCACAGCTAAAAGAAAAGAAAAGTAAAAACACAACCACAAACACACAAAACCCCAAATATTGTGTAGCCTGATTCATAGATGTCTTCCTTTCTACCCATTCCATAGATGAGGGGCTATCATCCAGGCAATATTATCAAAAGTAGAAAAGCACCTACAGAGCAAATAAATTCTGGTGATTTAGTGCACTCAAGGAGAGGTGTGTGTGTACGTGTTCCTGAGTTTTGTAACTGAGGTGAAGTAAAGCAGATGTTACACTCTGCTGTGAAGTAAGCAGAGTGCAAGGAAGCATGGTGCCTGGGTACTGGGCCTTTGGTGCTATCAACTTTCTTTCCCCTTCAGTTCTAAGAAAAGGAGCAATCCCTCTCTGGGAAGTGGCTTCTAGAATAGCAAGCTACAAGGCGGGTTTGCCATGCAGTGGTTTGCACAGATGCCGTGGGAGGTCTTTCCCGAACAGCAGGACCTCTGGGAGACATGAGCTTGTTTCCATGGCAACCGCAAGTCGTGGTCTCTCTGTGCAGCGAAGGTTGTTCTGCTGTGTCGTAGGTCTTAGCCGGCAAGCGCACCCTGCCGTCTGCCTCAGCCGTGAGCATCCAGTCGAGCAGAGATCCCTGCTGATTTTGAGGCATTTGTCTTCTTTGGAGACATTGATAGTTTCCTTAGAGACCTGGGATGGGCCAGGGAGGGAATGTGAGGCAGTTCAAATCATGGAAACAGCAACAATTAGAGATGTCGGTTGCTTGCTTGGGAGGGGCCACAGACAGATGCTGTAGCCAAGTGTGTCTAGTCCATCGTATTTTCCTGTCCTCCAATATCTTCTTTACCCAGGTGGGCCCTGGAACTTTGCTTTCACTGTCAAGTTTTACCCACCGGACCCTGCCCAGCTCACAGAGGACATTACAAGGTGAGTAAAAGCAGGTACTTCCCATCACCCACTTTTCATTCAGTGGTCCATGGACCTAAATTTCTCTCCTTACATTTGAAAATATATCCTCTAGCTGTCAATCTCACTGGGATACCTATTCTGTCCTGATATGCTAATACATGGATTTAAGATAAATGTGTTGAATTTCTGCTGCTGTTATTGTGAACAGACACTTCTTGTTTTACTGATACATTTGCAAATTAAAAAGAAAAGCTTAAAATTTAAAAAAGAGAAGAAGAGAATGTATTGAACCAACCCCCCCAGCCCACACACACACACACACACACACAAGTTACCCACTGCTAGCATTTGTCTTGAGAACAGATTGCTTTCCACTGGTAGACAGGAGAGAGAGCAATTGGCAATCAGCCCCAGGATTTACCTCCTACTTTGAGAGCACATAATAGCATGGCTAATTCCCCAGCTACATGGCTAATAACGCAAATATCCCTGTGACACTCCACTGGCCTACACCCCTCCCCCCCGCCCCCGGATGCTTATCAAAGTGGTGAGCTTTAAAGCAAAACAGACTTTCCCTTAGATCCAGATCTAGCAATTATGTCCATGTTCATTTTTACTCTAACATAGGCACAGGTGGGGCTGATCTGGCTCTTAAATCCCGCACTTGCATATGATGGTCCTGGTCTGGATTGGAGGCCTTGCACTTAATCTAAAGTAAAGATGGGGGGAATTTATACAGTTAAAATTTGTTTGTTTATTTGTTTCATAATTGAAATTATAATCTACATTAACCAATAGTCCAGGAGGACTCTCTGGGCTCTCTTGGTAGGTACAGTTTCAAAATAATAACTGTTTTTGCCTTTTGTTTATCCTGGGGACTCAAATACTTTTACACATCAATGTTTTCTATTTTGAGATATTCCAAATCATGTAAGCAGCCCCAGACAGCAGCAAAAATATGATGCCCATCAACTTCCTAGTGGTCAGCCATATGTGGCCTGCATTTGGCTTGGTGGGCCAAAGGTTGTACAGGATTACCTTATCAAAAGGGAAGCCTGACCCACCCTTAGCAAAAGGCCCCAAGAAATTTACTGTTGTCTTTCTCCCTTTCACTGTGGATGCTCTAACTACCTGCACTCCCTCTTCCCTAGATATTACCTGTGCCTGCAGCTTCGAGCAGACATAATCAGTGGTCGTCTGCCCTGCTCCTTCGTTACACATGCACTGCTAGGCTCCTATGCTGTGCAGGCTGAACTAGGAGACTTCGATGCTGAGGAACATGTGGGAAACTATGTCGGTGAGCTTCGTTTTGCCCCAAACCAGACTAGGGAGCTTGAAGAGCGGATAATGGAGCTGCATAAGACTTACCGGTGAGCTTGTTTTCATCTTTTGCAGTCTGCATCAAGATCTGGTGAACTTGCCATCTCAATTATTTTGAAGCAAATAGTTTTGCACAACCTGTCCTATAAAATCCCTGTTTTCTTTCAAAGGGGCATGACGCCTGGTGAGGCAGAAATTCATTTCCTGGAGAATGCAAAGAAGCTTTCTATGTATGGAGTTGACCTGCATCATGCCAAGGTACTCAGCAGCTGAGGATTCAGAAGTCTAGGAACATAGAGCTAGGAAGGAGCTTTGCTCCAGAAGTCTTCTCCAAGCAACCCTTCCCCTTCTTCCAAGGCCTGCCTTAAGCCATCTAAAGTGGTACCTTGGCTCACGAACGCCTTGGTTCATGAACAAATCGGGCCACGAACAAAGATTTCATTAAAATTTTGACTTGAGTCACTAACTCTGCATTGGGTGGCAACCAAGATCGCAGCCGTCTCCCCCGCGGCTGTGCTGTGCCACGCCTGTATTTCCTGCGACAGTGCACCCATGATCACGCATGTCTTCCGTGCACAAACGGAACTGCGATCGTGGCCATCTCCCCACTTGGCATGCTCCTGCAGGGAAGACAGGTGCAATCTCGGCCATTCTTCCTCCCCCAGTGCGCCCGCAATCACACCCGCCTCTCCCTCACTACCCCCCAGCATGCCGGGATGACGGACGCGTGCCAGGATGACGGGCACGTACTGGGATGACGGGCGCCTGCAGGGATGACAGGCACAATCTCAGTCATGCAGGGATGACAGGTGTGATCGCAGTCATGCTGGGGGGCGGGGGGCGGGGAGATGGCTGTGCTTGTGCTCGGGGTGGCGGGGCAGGGAGATGGCTGTGATCTTTGTTGTTGTCACTTTGCTTCACATTTTTCTGATTTAAAAAATGGTTACAGAACAGATTGACCTTATTTACATTGACCCTTATGGGGAAAATTAACTTGGCTCACGACCAATTTGGGTCACTATCAGAGTCCTGGAATGGGTTAAGTTCATGAGCCAAGGCACTACTGTACTCTCTGCTTGTGCCTCAACTGCAAGGGTGAGCCACATGCCAAGTACACGTGACCTCCCTTGTCCTTTATATAGCCCCCAGCATAGTGCAAGACGGAAAGGGCAGCAATTGATGTGAGAGGAGGGGTCTTGGGAGCTAATCCCCACCCCCTGGCATCATCTGGTGCTCTGAACCAATAACAGTTTGGCATCCCTATTCTAAAAGATGCACTGAGTTTCAAGCCATAGTTTTAGGCACCAAAATTCAAGTGCACACCATCCCATATCTGTGAGTGACTCCTTCTTTCCTGTTAGTACATTTAACAGCACTTTGTCTTGTGGAACAGAATTTTTGAACAGAGATGAGATGAGATGAGATGGGAATGATCCCTCCAATCCCATTCTTTCCACTTCCACTTTAGTATAAGTTGCAAGCTATCACTGCAAAACATACATTTTGGGAGAGTGACTATAGTTCAGTGCATGCTTAGCACACAGAAGGTTCCATCGGAGGCATCTCCAGGTAGAACAAGAAAAAAGTCCTGCCAGTCACTATTGACAATACTGGTCTAAATGGACCAGTGTTCTGACTCCGTAGAAAGCAGGTTCCAGGTAGCCACAGCTTGCTGTAGAGTTTAAGAAACTCACTTAGTGAATGGTCCAAACCCAGATGACATGCTAAGCCACCATCAAGCCAAAAAACAAAGGAGAGTTGCTGCTCTGACCAAAGCACTCTGGCCAGAGTTCTCTTCCTCCTCCTCCTCCTCAGGACAGAGGAGGCATGCTGCACGGCAGGGCCTGTTTCACTTTGCTTCTTCGAGAGGAAGCAGCCATGGGGGCCCTCCCTGCTCACTCCTTCAACCCAACTGGCTAAATTCTCACCAGCTGGGTGGGAGTGGCATAAACCTGGCAGTGCCCCATATCTCTGCCAGTTGGGTTGATGGGGGTGGCAACAGAGCAGCAAAGAGTGGTGCACAGGCCAGCCCCCCACTGCTCAGCTATGATGTGATGCAGCTAAGCAGTATGGAGGGAAGGGTTGCCTCATGCGGGGCTTGGAAGTCTTCCCTTCTTGCCATTTAGGCATGGTGTGGCTCAGCTGAGCTGTGCAGTGGCTGAGTGGTGGGGGGCAGAACGGCCCAATGTCAGGCAGCTTGTGCCCCCTCCACTCCAAGTTCCCTGCCCTACACTCCTGCAGCTGCCAGAAGAGCAGGATTACTCATGAGCAATCTTGTTCTACCAGCATTGGCAGAAGCGGGGGACAAGGTAGTGGATGACAGCTTCTGGAAGTAGCTATCAGCCTGCTCAGCACTCCAGTACATGCCATTTGGGGTACCAGCTGGAGGACTGGAGAGGAAAACGGGGGAAGCCATGCCTGATCATTAGTCAGGCAGAATTGCCCCCTGGCAGCTTTAAACACAGAGTGCCTTCATAATCACTCTGTGCTGAAAGTATTGTCCACATGTGCCTACTGTTTCCTAAGTGCTTAGATAAGAATCTGTTGCGTGCTATAATGTTTGGAGGAAAAAATGTAGCTATGCACACTTGCAATCCAGAAGGAAACATTTAGAATCACAGAAGTCATGCAATATGTCGAGCAGTTTAGCAACCCCTCCCCTGATTCCTCATACCTAAAGCATCCTTGATATTTTTCCAAGAAGAATGAGGTGACCTCTTCCTCCTAATCATAAACCCCCTTCCTCCAGCCTAGGCTGGGACAATAAAGATCTACTTTGCCTATAGCCAAAGGAGGGAGCTTGGCTTACCAGTGGAGTTTGCATTACTCAGAATGTGGCTGACCAGCTGGTCCTTTTTGAGTTTTTAGTGTATGTTAATATGAGTCAGAGGGAGGTAGATGCAGGAAGCAGCCCACTTGAAAGTTAGGAGGGAGAAGTATTGACCTGTCCCTACTCCACTCCTGCTTTCATCCTTGCTATTGACAAGCTTAAAAATAATACCTTGGCATGGACCTACTGGCTTTGAGGATTTGTTTGGAATACCCTTTTGGCTTTGTATCGGCAAGTTTTTATATGCACTAACGCAACAATGTCTCTCATTTTCTGTCATGGTTCCTGTTCAGGACTCGGAAGGCATTGACATCATGCTGGGTGTTTGTGCCAATGGCCTTCTCATTTACAGGGACAGGCTGAGAATAAACCGTTTTGCCTGGCCCAAGATCCTCAAGATTTCATACAAAAGGAGTAACTTCTACATCAAAATTCGACCTGGTGAGGTAAGCATCTCCAGTTCGACAGAAAGAAAGAGGAAGCATGCTTTAACAGACGCTTGATTAGATAATGAGGCATGAATCAGTTCCTGGGGAGAATCTGAATGTTAGAGAAGTCCATTTTCTCATTTGGCTAATGGGGTTTGATGGGTCTACAGATGTTTTCTTGGCTTAATAGCCAGCCATTATTTATGATTGCCACAGGTTCCTCCCCTTCAGTCCTCTGGCATGGATCAGAGGATGGATGGAACTGATCTTTCACTTTCTGCTAGGCTTCGGGAAATGACTCTTACCATTTCTGCCTTCTTTAAACTCTCTTCGGAGTTTTCTACAAATAGTGAGGACTCTGCAACACCTGTTTGTTTGTTTGTTTGTTTTTTCGTGCAAAGTGAAAGATGGATTCCTCCTTTCCCTAAATTCTCTGTGCATGCTGAGGGACCTGGGGAAAGGGGCTTGGTCTCACGCCTGGCATGGTGAAACAGTTCTCTGCCCCACACTCTCGAGATTTTTCTATTCACAAAGAAGTCACGGAGGACAACCAGAGTTCAAATAGTTGCCACTGGAACCTAACGAGCAGGTTTACTACTGCTTAAACCTGCAGGTTTAATTCTACTGCAGGATAGTACATTTTTATTGTACTTCATGTGTCACTTGGCTTATCTGTTGCCTGGATGTTTGCTATTAGCAACTGCTGCACTGTAAGTAATTTGAGTACCATCAAAAAGTACCATCCG
This sequence comes from Varanus komodoensis, assembly GCF_004798865.1. Classification (NCBI taxonomy): domain Eukaryota; kingdom Metazoa; phylum Chordata; class Lepidosauria; order Squamata; family Varanidae; genus Varanus; species Varanus komodoensis. The sequence goes on from NW_025335889.1 coordinate 9,645,183, forward strand.
TACTTTTTGCAGTGAATTTCCTTCTGATTCCATTGTTTACAATCCTTCCACTACCACCATGTGTACTAAATTAAAAGAAAGAAAGAAAAAGGGAAGCTCCATAATATTTCATGCATCTGGTGAAGTAGTCTGTAGTCCACAGAAGTTTATGTCAGAATAAATGTGTAAGTTTTGAAAGTGCCACAAGACTCTTGTTTTTGTGTATCGGGGTTTCTCTCCCTGACCATCATCCTGGTGCTTTCAGGGCACCTCTTGGGAGAGAGTGACTAGATCCTTGGTCATAATGCCTTTGTTTCCTGCATTTCCAGTATGAGCAGTTTGAGAGTACAATTGGCTTCAAGCTGCCCAACCACCGTTCGGCCAAGAGACTTTGGAAGGTTTGCATTGAGCATCACACATTCTTCAGGTGAGATGGGGAAGTTATGAAGGTATTGCCCTACGCAGTAAGTTGCAGCAGATTCAGATCATTCCTCAGCCATGAAATATTGCTTATAGGGTTGTTGTGAAAACAGAATGAAGGAAAAGCATTGCCTGGAAATCTAAATGCATTTAGAAGCAGGGCTGGATTAACTATAGCTAATTTATTAATTTATTTAAACTTTTTATAACTCATCAAATCATTACAAAATCTCAAGACAGTTTACACAGAACAGAAAAAATAAAAACAATTATTACAACAATAACAGTTAAAAACCCCTAACTGCCAGCACTTGATGCAACTAATTAAAATACCGTTATCAATTTAAAAACTGGGAAAATAAAAAGGTTTTGGCCTGGCACCAGAATGAAAAAAGCATTGGTACCAAGCGCACCTCTCTGGGAAGCAGCTTTCATAATCTGGGCACTATCGCAGGGAAGACACTCCTTGAACAACCCTCCTCACCTCCTCTTGAGGGCTCTTGGGTGAGGACCTCCACTGATGATCTTAGGGTCTGGGCAGGCTCATATGGAAGGAGACGTTCCCTTAGGTAACCAGGCCCTGAACTGTTTAGGGCTTTATGTTATTGTTAGTACCTTAAATTGGGCCCAGCATGTGATTCATACTGTTGGATGAACCATTTGAAGAATTTCAGGCTTTGTCTTTTTTTTTTTTTTTTAAACTACACACATACATCAGTACACCTTGCAGCCAGGCACATGGGTGTGGTTGCATTATTACCTGACAGAGGAAGAAGCAATCCTATTTCCAGCTATGGAAAATATTGTGAACCAAGCCAATATGGTGGGCATGGTTAATGCGAAGGATCAGGCAAGCCGGAGGAATGTTTTATGCTCTGTGATCTGAGAGAATTCTGCCTTGTTGGACAAAGTGTGGCTTCATGGTCCATGGGTTTTTGATCCTCAGAATAAGGTTCCACAGAAGACTTTGTGACTTTCTTTTAAAATGCTCTTCAAGGAGGGAAGATTCTAAGGCATCTTTTTTTCTCTATTCTCCTGGCCTCACACTTCGCAGATTTCCACTTCTGTTTTCATCGGAACTGTTTTCTGTTCCAACAGTGCAATGTTTTATACATCAAGACACATTATTGGATCCTTTGCCCTGTAGGTTTCCTGTGACATCCTTTCCCCATTAACAGCCCCTGAAAAACAGCTGGCAGAACATTCAAGGATGCACTTAGAAGCTCTATCTGCCTAGATGACAACAAGAACCAAGTGTGACTGGCTGTGTCACATTGGGCAGACCTCCATGCAATGCAGGAAAATCTTTCCTTCCATGTGGAGCTTCTCACAGTCCCCTACACCTTGTCACATTCACAACGCATAGAAGGAGGGACATGCAGATGAGAAAGGGCATATGCCTGGCTGTGGTGGGAATAGGAATTGTCTATGCCTCTGGAGGAATGACATCAAGAAGGTTTGCAAGACATAAGAATCCACAATGGATTTTGTTTCATGTCATTGTGTTTTGTTTCATTTCTGCACTATCCAATAGCTAAAGCTTTCTGTGCAGTTTACAACAGTTGTCACTGTGTGTCTGCTTTGGGATCACTGCAGCTTTCCCTCCTTCTGAACTTAAGCAATGCTGGTTTTACAGCAACAAGCAGTCACTTCAAAGTGCCCCACTGCACTGTAGAGGAGCTGGCTGGGGCTTCCCAGTATTTTAAACTTTTTGCACACAAATTTATGTAACATCCTGAGTAGATTGCTGTAATGCACTTTTGGAGACTTCAACTGGTCCAAAATAAGGCTGCTCGTCTAGTGTCGAGTACCAGTTCAAGTGCCCATACAACACCTTTCAGCTGTAAAATGGAAAGTGTGCTGGCATAACCTGTTTTTTACAATCAAAATAATCTTTGCTGCAGTCTAAGTCATTTTATCAGCTAATTTTTACATTTTGTTTATAATACCTGGTCCATAATGACTTAGAAGTAAACTTGACATTGTGTGTACAGGTCATTCTACATGGAATGTAGCAGGTAACATGCTGTGCCACCATTTTATATATGGCTCCAGTTGGTGGATTTTGGGATGTTCATGTGAAAAACCCATAGTAACTTCAGGAAGAACCATTCCACAGCCTGACTGGAATCATCACTTGATATAGCTGACTTCCTGGGTTCGGTCTTATAGAATGACCTCTGACTTATTGGATAGGGAATGAAATGCAGCTAATTAAACATCTTTCTAGGCAGAGTATATCCACTAGGGTTTGAAGAAGGTATGGAGGATTTTTTATGCAAACTTACCCAACTTGAGCATTCCAAACTTATGCTTGAACTGGAACACACTTGCACCTCAAACCTGCCCTTTGCAGAAGTGAATGCAGTTCATGATTCCAAAATTTTGTATATCAAGGAAAAGTATGTCTAGTATGTATATTAGTGAAACATGTACACAAATACCCCTATATTAGAAGGACATTGTTTGCAAAAACCATGCACAGAAATACATATATTGGGAAAAATAAATATGAAAATGCCTGCAATCTTTGCAGCTCCATTTTTGCTGACTTTGCAAACTGATGCAGATGCGAGCTAAAATGAACTTGCACTCAGGAAACTGAGAAAAAACATGAAAATGAAATTGAAGTCTACTATAATTCCTGCCTCCATTCCCACTATTATATACATCCACACCTGTGTTTGAAGCATGGGGTAGAGCCTTCCCCTGGCTTCTCATTTATTTCTTGGTTTCCTTAGACTGCATTGCATATAGCAATGCCAGTGAGTCTTTGCCTCTGTATTATTTATGCCTGCTGTAGCCTCAATATAGAGTAGTTGTAAATATCTTAAAACACATTTTTTAAAAAATCCTCAAGGGTTGTACATGAACCCTATACACAAGCTTGGAAGCAGATGCTGTCATAACAGAGCCTACTAACAGCAGATATATTTACAACCGTATAAATACATTGTCCCCAAAGAGCTGTATCAGCAGATGTTTGCTTACTAAACCTAGAAAACGTGCTGGTATAAGTTCTGCACATAGTCCTGGCCTCTGTCCCATTCCTTTTTAGTTACGACTTGGTTCCCACCCTATTCCTGCATTCCAGGAATTAATATCAGAAGAGTCCATCAAGGAATCTGAGTTATCACTGTAGCTCTTATCTCTCATGGATAAACTTCCTACAAACCTTATTAGATTAATTATTAGGAATATCTTGGGCATGGATAAAAGATCTCTTTAAAATTTCACTAAAAATTAGAATAAACTATGTTGTATAATCCAGAGACTGTCTCTAATCCTGCTTTTTATTCAGCAGGCTCACTAAATAAGTAGAATTGTAATGTTTGAGATGTTTAGAAAATGTATAATGTACAACATTATTTATGTGGCATATGAGAGTGTTTTAGAAGAAACCCAAGTGCTGTCTTAGAAGGACCAGTTATGGGCCGGCCACCATTTAGCCTACTTTACTTCACAAGTTTCCTGTAGATATGGAATGCCATGAAAAAAAGAATAGACTCAATAGCAATAAATATATACACAAACAAACAAAGCTATTTTAAAAACCTAGTTGTTTGGCCTTCTACTGCAAATGTGCTTTTCATGGAGCGATATGGAGCCTGTAGATCAGTATAGCTCTGTTACATATAATGATGCATATGACTGCAAATGTAATAAGTGGCTTCTGCTGGATGAAAGACTCAACACATATTTGGGATGAGGAAGCACATCATTTAAAACAAATAGCAGAAGTTTAGGAAGTTGTGATAGTATTGCTGCATTATCTTGAGAGGGTTCAGCCTTTTAAGGTGGCCTAAACATAATTTGAAATAAATAAGAGCCACTGTAGCCATTATTAGCCCTCATCTAGTCCATTAAGTGCCTTGAATTATGACCTAAGTCAGGAGAGAAACAGAGGGAATGTGACTTCGTTGGTACTCCTGGATCTCTCGGGCTTTCAATGCCATTGACTGTGATAGCCTTCTGGGTGACTGTCTGATCTGGGAGTGGGTGGTACTGCATTGAAGTGGTCCCACTCCTATTTGGATGGCCAGCTCCAGAGGGTGGTGTTTGGGAAACACTGCTTGGCCCCATGGTTTCTCTAACATGGACTTCTTCAGGGGCTGGTCCTATCCCCCATGCTCTTCAGCGTCTACATGAAACTGCTGAGTGGCATCATCAGGAGTTTTGGACTGTGTTGTCATCTGTACACTGATGACGCACAGCTCTCCTCCTTTTCATCCTCATCAGGTGAGACTGTAGATGTGCTGAACCAATGTCTGGCTATAGCAATGGACTGAATGAGGGCTGATAAACTGAATCTCAGTCCAGACAAGACTAAGATGATGTTTGTGGCTGGTTCAGATGGTGGGTTATCAAACTGTTCTAGGTGGAATTGCACTCCCCTCAAAGGAGCAGAATCATAGTTTAGGGGTGCTCCTTGATCCATAAAGATGTATCTAATGGAGAAGCTAGAATCCTGAACTGTACCACTTCAGATTATGGGGTGGCTGAGGCTGACAAAGCAAATGCATCGAACAGCAAGTCTAATGTCACGTTTTCTCCAATATGCTACTTGATCATTGTTGTGTTGTTATTTCCATTTCTGTGCTGCCCATAGCCAAAGCTCTTGGGGCAGTTTATATTCATTTACTGTACCACAGAATACATAACATATAGTACAAAGTAGAAATATTATTATTATACTGCATTTATATTCTGTTTTCCTCTTGTGAGGAACCCAAAGTGGCTTAGATAGTCCTCCTCTACTCCATTTTTATTGTTACAAGAACACCCCCGCGAGGAATGCTAGGCCGAGAGTCCATGCCTGGCCCAAAGTCACCCAGGGAGCTTCATGGTTGAGCAGGGACTAGAATTCGAATCTCCCAGGTCCCTAGTTCAATACTGACCACCACACTGGCTCTCTGTTAATGCAATAAAAAGTGTACAAAACTTTCAAAGCTACATTTGAGTGATTTAAACAACTAAAAAAGCTGATACAATTTTTGTGTTAAAAAGAGGTGGTATCAGCTCCCACACCACAGCATATGCCATTAAATGCCATGGCAGAGGTGTTTTAACACGTGGCTGAAAAGATAACAGAGTGGGTGTCAGGTGGGTCTCAGTGGGGTGATCATTTCAAAATCAAGAGGTGGGTAAATCAGGAATCGATGATACAGTACAGAGGGAATGATGTAACAGAAACATTAAAAATGCTTCTCTCCCAGCATTATGGCGCAGAGTTTAAAATCCTACCACTTCAATCCACTTAATATGTAGAAAAGGTTCAGAATTTGTATCAGGGCAGAATGAACATAGGTGCATCAAACTTTTGGATGATCTGTCTCATTCATTGCATCCTTAGGGTATGTAGAATTGATTTCCTTCAAAATTAGGGCATCAAAGACTGATTTGAGCCTGATTTGAAGGTGTAAGTTGCTGCATAGCTAACTTGCAGTCAGTTGTTATGGCATCTAAGAATCACCATCAGTGATGAAGGAAACCTTTTGACTGGATGAGAATTTTGGGGAAAAAATAGTGTGGTATCTGTTGACTATATATGTGACCATACATTTCAGCTAAAGATATTTGTCCTGGAATAAGCAGCTAGACTGGCCTTCCTCACTGCCTACCAGATGCTTTCAACTTCAACATCCGTCAGCCCAACCACAGCCGTGCTGGCAGAAACTGACAGAAGTTGTAGTCCACAGCATCTGACAGGCAATAGAATGGGGTAGTCTAGGCTAAGTCATTAGATTTCAGTGATAACATTCCAATATGTCAAACTGTGGACTGTGAAACTTTGATCAAATATCAGTCCTACCCACTCTCCCTCTATATCAGTGTTAGTGCTTTGCACCCTACTATTGAATGACACACTGTTCTGTTCTTCCTTCTGTAGGCTGGTGTCACCGGAGCCTCCTCCAAAGGGCTTCCTCGTGATGGGTTCCAAGTTCCGCTACAGTGGGCGAACTCAGGCTCAAACACGACAGGCCAGTGCCCTGATTGATCGTCCTGCCCCATACTTTGAGCGCTCCTCCAGCAAACGGTACACCATGTCTCGCAGCCTCGATGGAGGTATGCCCCAAATTGGGGAGGGGGAGGGAGATTGGTTTCCTGGTGGGCGTGGGAAGGCTTTTGTTGAAAGGATACAAAGGTGATGGGTGGAGGGCTACGTGAACAAGTTTCTTGTTTCTTCTTGTTGGGCTCCAGGGCAGTTTTTCTTCAAGGTTGGGAAGGAATCCCTGAGTTGCTGCCCATGCCAGGCTGCCCATGATAAGACAGAAGGGGACACTAGGGAAATGAGATGATGGTTCCCAAGCAAGGGCAATTCTGTTGCTGGTCCTTAGCAACCACAGGTGAAATATGTAAGCCACCTTGGGTTTCTTGCTGAAAAAAAAGGCAGGCTATAAATATAATAAACAAATTACTCTTTGGACAATGTCAGTCTATGATTTACAACAAATGACCCTCTGGTAGGAACCAGTCATCTTGTGCAGGGATATGTTCTTGAAGGCAGTTGCTATTAACAGCTAATTCCAAGGCCCCATAAATGCTTCTGCAAGATGCTCATTTCTGGGAGTGAGAACATTAAGAGATAGATACTTACTGTGGGGAATGAACTGCTCAGCAGTAATCAGGCACATCACTTGAGTGGGCTGATACAGAGCAGCTAATAGATCAAGTTCCCCATGACACAACTCACAGGTTTCTTTTTTAGTACTTGGTCGGTGTTGGAATCCAGCAACTCTTTAGCTGAAGGACACTGGAGATTGCTCCAGACTGGACAGATTTTTTACTTCTTCAGTCTAATAGGATTTCATTGGCACTTTTAATGGATGCTAGCTTGAGCAAGGTGCTAACTGCCCCTTCTGGCCAGGAAGAGTATTTAGTATTGGAGAGTACATGGATAAGAAAATTGCATTCCCTAAAGCAACCTAGGTCCTATTCTTTAGAGAGTGACAAAATGGGAAGCAAAGAACACAAGCATAAAACTCTTTCAGGAAGAGATGGCTCAGTCAGACTGAATGGGGAGTGGGGAGACAACTAGAATAATTGTGTGGTTTCCACTAACCAAATTTCGCATCTTGCATTGCCTCTTACACTGCTGTAAGCTCAGCACATACAAGTGATGCAAGAGCCCCAGTTCAGATTTTTGGGGTGGAGAAATGGCAGATACCTTGTTGATAAGACTTAAAGAGCTGCACTTGTTACATTCAAGACTGAATCCCAAGCAGAAAAGAACTGTTTTAAAGAGCATTTCCTGTAGTTACTCTTTTTTACACCTCATACTAGCCATAGCAACGTTAGTAATGTGAGTCAAAGAATCACACTTCTATTTTTAAGGAAAGGAAGAGAATGGGACATACCAGCAGCCTTGGGAGAGCTCACTACAGGCATGTCCGTGCCATTGCTGGAATTTGGATGGGGGGTGGGGGAATGGGGGACTCGAAGCAGCAAGAGGGCTGCAGAGCAAGGCCTTGGTGCTGTGTGCCCACAGGCCATGTGTTGGACTACCCCAGCCTAAGGAATAGTCTGAAAAGTCTCTTGAAATTTGAAAGTAAGGATCATACCACCTCCTTCTGCCCTCTGCATATAGCACTGTTGATGAGGTTTTAACAAGGTTTCACATAGATGTTCATACTGCCCATGAGGCAGTTACTTGACAGTGAGGTAAGCAGAAGATGGTCAGGTCCAATGCAGCTGAGTAGGGATATTCTGCAGTTGTCCATGACAGAAGTACCATGGCTCCAAGGATCCAAATAAAACAATGATCAATTTCTTATTCTTGGGACAGAATTGGATCTAGTATTAAAAAGTTATGCTTAAAATTTAGAAAATAGTTCTGCCCTTGTGTTTGGGTGGACTCACTGGGACAAAATAGGGGTCCTCTGCCTCTCTCTCTCACATGCAGAATTCTCCCGCCCAGCTTCTGTCAGCGAAAATCACAATGGAATGGAGTCAGAAAAGAGAGACGAAGACAGCAGGTATGGCGGAAGAACGCGGTCCGAGGCTGAGGACGAAGAGGTGACTACCCCAACAAAAATCAAGGAGCTAAAGGTACAATATTACACTCGGAGGGGGGAGGGGGCTTCTGCAGTGTTTGCACCTGCTGTCTAATATCATAGCTTCCTCCTAGGAAGTTACTGCAGAAAGCAATGCATTTAGCTATTTATTAATTTAAATATCTAGGCTGCCTTTCAGGGTGGCATGCAGCAGTTATAATAAAACAGATGCAGCAATAAAGATAAGTCAGCATTCTAAGAAACAAAGACCAGCATGAGGCAGAGTTAGCATTACAAGGTTCTACCTCTGCCACCCAACTGAGTGAGGAATGCTTCCCAGTTCTATAATACAAAATAGCACCCATCATGGAAATAATAGCATGTGGTTTGGCCTGAAATCCTCATACATCCCCTTGCCATTCCTCAAAGTGTACCTATGGCTTCCGTTAAACAACTGTTAGCTTTGCACCAGTGTGCTCTAGGAAGCCAATTGTCCCTGAGAACAAGGGTTGCCCTGTTTGTGGGGTGCTTTGTATGACTTCCTGTGCCAACAAGAAATATTTTGGTGCTTGCTACAGTATGGCATGGGAAGTTTTCAGCTTGTATGACAGTAATAGTATGAAGAGTATAGCTCCTTTGCTGGTCAGAGGAGAATATCACTTCTAACTATTTAAACTGAGCTTTGCCGGTTTCCCTTTGACATTCACAAGAAGAAGCAAAGGCGCTGTATACCCAGAGGCAGATATTCTGGCAAACACAGAACATACCTTCAAATGACAGACTTTCTGTGTCACAATGGATTCCCTAGGCTTTTCCCCAAGGTGCCTTTGGGGAAGAAGAGCTTCATTTTTTCATAACAAGTAGAGCTTGTCGACTGTCTTGTTTCTCCAATAACAAGAACCTTTCTTCAGATCTGGATGGTCATCCCCTTCGTGTTTGAAACAAGTGCGTATCCTGGCATCAAGGACAGGCAATTTCACATGGGTGTGTGGGCATGACAACACAAGTACACAGGTTAAATCACCTTAAATGTCTGTTACAAATTAGCTTGGAACCTGTGTCCCAAGGTCCAGACCCTGATTTTTCAATATTTTCTGATCAATTTGAATGAATATTGGACTTTTTTTTGTTTAGTCGCAAAGTCATGCCCATCTCATCATGACCCCATGGACAACATTCTTCCAGGCTCTCCTGTCCTCCACCATCCGGACTTTTATATAGTCATGGGCAAATTTCTCTTGGCTATATTTAGAATCAGGCTCTGCAGACCAATCTATTTCTTTGCTCTCTAGTGTGTCTTCCCTGCCAGCAGTTCTTTCTTCATCAAGAGTTCAGTTTGCTTGGGATGAGGAAGGGAACTATCAAGGAGGGATAGCTAGTGGCAAAACTCCAGTACATTATAAGCCAGAACTGAGTTCTGAGGGATGCAGCAGGGGAATCTAATTAATTGACTGACTGACTGACTATTTATACCCCACTCTTCTGTCCCACAGATCACATTTCCAAATTATTCTCCAACAATAACTTCCTGGATCATAAAACCACTGTTTCCCTAGCTTGTAGTACAAAGGGAAGCCTAAATCATAGGGAGTCCTTTGCAGTGCTGGAAATGTCCTGTTGAAAGCATGTGGCATCATTGATGATATTTTTCTTGGCTCCTGAGTTAAAACTGTAAAGTGTATTGTATGAGTTCCCTTGACTGACCCTGCCAGTTACTCTCCCTCCCTCCCTCCCACCTCTTTTTGCATACCAGCCGGAACAAGAAACCACCCCAAGGCACAAACAGGAGGTATTCTCTCTCTGGAATGTCTTAACTCCTCATCAGTGTATCCTAGTGCTCATCCTTTTTAAAAATGCAAATGGCATTGTATGTGCCCCTATTTACTGGAATGAAAGATGCGGCTTAGACTGAGACTAGGGGACATCCCTCTCACATGCATTCAAACAAACTTTGATGCTTAGCTGAAAGAAGAATTCTTTACCGGAAGCAAAAGCTGCATCTTTTATCCCACTAAGTAAGTCATTCCCCTTCATCTTGTTCCTGTGAACAAAATGCCCTCCTAGCAAGCAGTAGCCAGGTCACTTCAGCTATTTGCTTCCTGGGAAATCATGCCTATTTTGTCACTCAACTGACTCTTCCCTGCTTTTTCTTGGCATTCCATTGTCTTTGTTTCTTTCATTTTCCGGCCCTGATGTCCTCAGGTAGAAGATGCAGAAATAGGCTTGATAAGAACTTATAGCCCTGAATCACAGGACATAACATCTGTATCATTGCCCCAAGTTGGTCTGCTTTAAGCCCACCTAACCACTGGCTAAGTTGCCAAGTAGTGGAGAGCAATATCCCAAAGCTGCCTGCCATTTTGCTTTGAATGATAAACTTGGTGCAACTAAAAGCACAATTGGATGAGGATGAGTGCAGCCAGTAAAGGATGAGTGTAGCCATATTCTGACCCTGTTATGGAACTTTCTACATGGCTGTGAACAAGAAGTTTAGAAGATTCGTCAAAACTTGGCACAAGGCTTAATTTTGCAGATTGATTTTACTCTGCAAAGATGTTACTTAGCTTTTTTTTTTCCAGACCAGAGCTGCAAGTTTCCTGTTTAAACTTGCCTAAAGCACATATGAAAGTTTTTGTTCATTCTTAATGGTGTTGAATCAGGTTCTAGAATCAAGCTGAAATAGAACCACAATCAAATTAAAATGTTTTAGCTACATGCTGTGTTTTTAATACTAAACTTCTTGTTTTCACTGTAGGCCACTGGCTTATTGCCAGACTGTTCCCACGGGTTCTCTCCACCCTGGCCCCTCCAAATTCTCCAGACACCTGATTTTCAGTGCCGGCTGTTGTTCCCTCCATGTTGTCACATCATCCGTTACTTCTGCATGTTCTCTATTGCAATCCTTAATGGTCCTTATTTACAACCTCACCAGCACATGAATGGGGCAACTGGCAAACTGCTTCAGAGATTCACATCATTCTGGTTCTTTGTTTTTTTGATCCCTAGGACAGTAATTCCTAAAATGTATTTTGCTGCTCAACACAAAAGAACTGGTAGTCAGCCACAGAAGATAAGCCTGCAGCTCTGTACCCACCTACCTGAGCCATTGAACTCAGTGGGATATACTTCTGAGTAAACTTGTACAAAATTGTACTTTAAAGGTTTCTTTAAGTACCCATCCACAGAGGAGGCTGCTTGTTGCATCTCTGCATGAAACATTGCTCTGGTCTTGCCTCCTTCCTATCAGCCTGTGCATGGGTAAAGAATTATATTGTATTTATGCTTTGGATTTAGTATGGTCATTCATTCTCTCCCATTGCAGCAGCAGCAGAATTGCCAGCCCTCCAGTTGCTCCTCTGCATGAATAATTGTTCTGGGCTTGCTTCCTTCCTGGTAGAAATTGTACCCAGAATAGTTCTTCAAGCAGAAACACAAGAAGCATGCTTCTCTGGGGGAAGGTAATTCATAGACTCACATGTTCCAGCAGAAACCTTTCAGGAAACAATTAAATTTTTATTTTAAATTCAAAGTGTGGTTGGACAATCATATATTTGGAAAACATTGCTCTATGATGAGGAATATCAGGCCAGTCAATTGCCTTTTATGGTACCTGGATGGAGCTGTGAAATGCAAAGAAGGCTTTCATCCAGAACACATCAAAACAGACAGGGAATTGGACTCTTGCAGTCTAAATTAGGTATACATATTTAAGTTTTTCATCCTTTGAATCAGTTTGTCTGGTCTAGCAGACTGGAGCTTCACTTAACCACAGGCAAAGCTGTATAAGAGAGGTTGATTTGGTATTAGTACTAGTCCTGAGCCCAATTTTATCATGAGCCAAACCTAGATTTCCTGTCCTGTACCTTTTTTGTTATTTGGAATGGCCCATATCTGGTTGCTGATTCACATTTTAAATGCTTGGCCATTTCAACCACAGATGATGTCCTGAGGACACCTAGTGGAATTTACTATAGGAGACGAACCCAAGATAGGAACTGATCTGGCTATCTCCTGGGCGCTTGGGCTGTTGGCTGTGGAAAGATTAGTCTTCCAGTGAAAAATAATATTAGAAATATGTCAATAGACGCCAAGATTACATTGGTAATCTAAAATAGATTACTACAGTATTTACTTGTAAAAGGATAGATGCATGAAGAGGTCTCTTTGAGAATGTTGAGATTTTTTGAAAGACAAAAGGACCATACTTTATTCAGATCAGTGGCAGAACTGCCTTTCAGTACCTAAATCATCACCCTAAATTGTGGTTTAATTTGAATTTAATTACTAAATTCTGTCTGAGAAAATAAGGCCTCTGTGAGTCTAAATTCAGTGCTTCCACCTCGCAAAACATCACTTGTTGCCCCACTCATGTTCCCACCATTAACCCTCTCCTCAGTAGTTACCTTCCCCTCTCCCTCCAAAAGTTTTTAGACAAACCGGAAGATGTTTTGCTAAAGCACCAGGCCAGCATCAATGAGTTGAAGAGGACACTAAAGGAACCTAACAGCAAACTCGTGCACAGGGACCGGGATAGGAGACTACCTTCCTCACCTGCCTCTTCCTCACCCAAACATGAGGATGAGACACCAAAGGGAACTCCAGAGAAAACCAATGAGGTTTGTTTTGCTGTTATCCTAATTATATGAAGGTATTGTCTCTTGCATATCATGTTGCTATGCAGTTGTGCTATTTCTAATATTTATTTGTGCCTTTGTACTTGGGTCAGTAGATGCTCTGGATCATAACGGAATCAGCCTGACCAGATGTTAGTGGCATTATCTCAACTTCCTTCAGAAAATGAAACCCTTGTCTATGTGAGGAAAAAAAAAAAAAAAAAAAAGGAAGCCCAAACTCGCACAAGGGAGATGCAAGTAGACAATAAGAAATGCAAAACAGCATTTTATGGAAAGTAATAATATCAATAGCAACAAGGAAGAATTATTTAAATAGACTGGAACCAGGAAAACAGGTAGAGGCAGTCGGGAACATTGGATGATAATGAAGTTAAAGGAGTACTAAAGGAGGATAAGGAGATTGTGGAGAAACTGAATGAATTCTTTTAATCTGTCTTCATTGTAGAAAATACAGGGCAGATATCTGTGCTTGAACTGATGTATTTAGAAAGAAAGTCTGAGAACCTAAGGCAGGCAGTGGTCACAAGAAATGCCAAATGCAAGTGTAAACTAATACACAGTGGGCAAAACTATTTAATTTAAGCTGATCGGATCTGAGCTACTGTTGTCTGACCAAGATCTTGGGGTTGTGGTAGACAGCTTGATGAAAATGTTGATCTAGTGTGCAATTGCTCTGGAAAAGACAAACTCTGTGTTAGACATAATTAGGAAAGGACCACACTAAGAGTACTGCATACAGTTTTGTTCATCATACCTAAAAAGGGCATTGTAGAGTTGGAAACAGTGCTGAAAAGAGTAACTAAAATGATCAAGGGACCCTAAGTAAAGATTACAACATCTGGGATTATTCTGTTTTACAAAAAGGCAAGTATGGGGAGACATGATAGAGCTGTACAGAATTATGCATGGCATGCATAAAGCAAATAGGGAGACAGTTTGCTCTTTCTCTCATAATGCTACAAGCTGGACTCATCCCATGAAGTGGATTGTCGGGAGATCCAGAATAAATAAAAACCTTTCATCACATAGTACATAGTGAAACTATGGAATTAACATCCACAAAATGTAGTGATGGTCACAAATTGGATGGCTTCAAAAGTTGACTGGACAAATTCATGGTGGAGAAGGCTATCAATGGTTATTAGTCCTAATGGCTATATGTTACCTCCAGTATCAGAGGCAATATGACTGTATAGCATTTGCTGGGGAACTTGGGTGGGGTCTTTGCTCTCATGTCTTGCTTGTGGGATCCTGTGGAGAGCTATTTGGCTACTGTGTGAGCAGAATGCTGGACTAGAGAGATCTCTGGTCTGATCCAGAATGGTGGTTCTTATGTTTTAACTGAATTTCAAATCTCCATAGTCTGTATGATCTAGCATTATACACTACTGTTTATGGCTGCTGAGTATTCTGTCTTGTGCAATATCTTCAACTCTAGGCAAAGGTACAGATAGCATCTTAACAGTTGTAGGATGCCTTTTTCCTGGTTTCTGCAAGTATCTACTTTATGAAGAAGGGCTGAGCACATATGTTGCTTGGCGAGGATGCAGATTAAATCCCTGGCATTTCCTGTTAAAAGAACTGGGTAACACGTGATAGGGAAAACTTCTGCCTAGAAAGTCACTGATATTCAGAGTGGACAGTACTAAATTAGAAGCACCAGTGACTGACCTGGTATAAGGCAGCTTCCTCTTTTCCCATTTTTGAGCTATCAAGCCTTTAGTTTGCAAAGAATCAGTTACATGCATCCTGTATCTATAAAAAACATTCTAAATGATGTCCGAAATAGTAGTCATGGTAGCAGTCTCATGTCCTGGAGACCATAGTGGAAATAGCCTATTTCATGTTGAACACAGCAAACTCATGCATGAAATGTTGGTTCAGGCAGGCATGGCCTTTTTGGGATTGTCTCTGCCCTACTGTGCCTTGACCCCCGTATGCTTGTCTCATCTACCCTGGGTTAATCTTGTAATACTAGCAAGACCAGGCTGGTCATATTTCAGTCGGGGGCTCACATCAAGTGACTACTCACTATTACACCATTTTCTTTAAAGCAAGGGAGATGTGAGATTCTTACAAAGCCACAGAGTTAGGAATTAGGTCACATGAGTCTATGCAGTGCTTTTTTGTAAAAAAAAAAAAAAAAAAAAGTGCCGGAACTCACCTCTTGGGGTCACACTTTTACACTAAAAAAGATTTTCAATTCACCAACTTTTTTTGAAATAAAGAACTTATTTACCTTTTGCATGTAGCCAGTCACTCTACAAACACATAAACATAATGGTTGCCGCCGGCAGTAAGCACTCAGCATGTGACCACTCGACCGATCCCAAGCTGAGCAGCGTCCTGAGCTGAGCAGTGCTCTCACAAGCAGCACAGACACACACGCAGCCCACAGGCACTATGTTAATGCTTTTTGCTGCCAACCTGCTACGCCCGACAGGGCGATTCACAATCACATGGAAAAACCTGCCAAAAAAGGGTGCCGGAATGCCGTTCCGGTGCATTTTATGACAAAAAAAGCCCTGAGTCTATGTGTTCTTTCCTAGACAGAGCAGGTAGCCAATGTTTGCCCTTACAGAAATTAGGGTGAATTGCAGCAAAACCAGCAGTTAGGAGGCACCTGAGTTTTGGTGAGATAACTGAACCTATGGCAAGAGTTGCTAGAAAAATAAACGAATAAAAAGAATAATATTATTTTATTATGGTTACTGTTTATATACTGCCCAATTGCTGACATTCTCTGGATGGTTCATGTTTGATTTAAAATAGCATTATACTTAACACAGAGTCCACATAGATGTCAAACACAAGTGACGGTGTCACACTTAACTTACAAACGCTCTAAAGAATTGCAGACTATATTAGGGTGACTTGAAATGTTGCAGTTGCTACTTGGCCCTGTGATGGCGACTCTGTGCAGGGGGCTGAAACATTTGAAAGTCATTTGTCATGTGAATCATTCCAAATGTGGTTTTATCAGATTATGCTGCTCCACAAGGTGAGTTGCTTTCTAACGTTAGGGTTCCCACATGGCATCCCTGCTATTTTGAAGGGAAGTAGCATTACACTCCAGGAAGGATCTGTCTCTACATCAGCTTTGTCCAAGCTTGCCAACCTTCAAAATGTGTTGAACTGTAATTCCCATCATTGCTGGGCAGCATCCGCAACACATGTGGATGGTACCGTATTGGGTAAGGCTGAGGTAGATTATTTTCAAATGGCATCTAAACAGGGATGATGTTCCAGGAAAAAGAAGTTGCATATTAAAAATCTTGTCAAGCTGGATTGCCAAGATGTTTCCAGTAGCAGATCTTAGATGGAATCCAAAGAAAAGATGAGAGCAGGCTAGCAGTTATAAACAATAGATGTATGGACATATGGGATACCTGGCACTCAAGAGTTTGGCTTGAGTCTTAGGATTTTGGCGGGTGTACTGAAGCCTGTTTTATTCTGGATTTGTTTTATTGTACATAAGATGCCACGCTGATAAGGGCTTATCATTTTACATGTGTTCAGACTCAATGGAGGAGGCTGGGCTAGAGAATTTTTGATTCCACTATCTTCTTCTTCCATCAACATAACTTCACAGTCATAAAAACACCCCATATTAAACAAAACCTCTTCTGATTTTAGGGAACCAAAACTAGCTAACTAAACTAAACTAAACTAGATACTGCAATGAGTATCATGTGTGGTGTTTGTTTCTTTCTGTGGGCAGATACACTGCAAATGTTCAGCTTCTTGTAATTCTTAATGATTCTGTAAGGCAAGAGTTGGGTGCTTTGGAGAACTAGGTAGTAAAAAGCTGTATTTGAGCACAGAATTCCTGAACAAAAGGCATCAGAACAAAACAGATGTGGGGAGCTATGTCATTCATGTATCTTTCCTGTTCATACATAAAGTGATTTTTTGTAACATAAGGATGAGTGAATAAGGAGATCCAAGCTCTGTCCTACTTAGAAGCATAGAAACAGCGAGTCAGAAGGGACCTCCTGGGCCATCTAGTCTGATCCCCAGCTCCAGCCGGCTCTGCTCACGACATACCCACCATGTGCATGTCCAGCCTATCTTGAACTCCTGTACCAATGGGGCCTCAACGACCTCCCATGGAAGCCCATTCCACACCCTCGGGGTCCTAACTGTCAGGAAGTACTTTCTGGCATCCAAATGGAACCTTGGCTCCCTGAGCTTTGCTCTGTTGGAGCACATCCTGCCTTCCTCTGCAGGGGAGGATAGATCTTTACCCATCTCCATGTGACGTCTCCTCACATACCTGTATGTTGTCAACATATCCCCTCTGAGTCTCCTCTTATCCAGGCTGAAGAGACCCAGTTCCCTCAGTCTCACCTCATACAGCATCCCCTGCAAACCGGCCACCAACCTTGTGGCCTTACGCTGCACTGACTCTAACCTGGCTGTATCCTTTCTGTAATGAGGGGCCCAAAACTGAGCACAACACTCCAGTTGCAGGTGCACCAGAGTTGCATAGAGTGGTAGTAATACCTCTCTTGATCTAGAAGCCCTCTTGAGCACTGCATCACACTGCTGACTCATGTTTAGCCTGCAGTCAACCAGCACCTCAAGGTCTCTTTCACAAGTACTGCTCTCCAGCCACTTGTCACCTAACCTGTACCTATGACACCTATCCCTATGCCCCAAGTGCAAGACCTTGCACTTACCCACATTGAACGCCATCCTGTTGTCTCCTGCCCACTTCCATAGTCTGTCCAGATCCTTTTGGACTTACCTCCCCACAGCCCATTGTCCAGGATTAGTTACTTGCTGCCCATTTCCAGCTAATGGAGTGAGACAGGGTGAGGCAAAAGTGCCCAAAGCACAGGTAGGGTGGGAGAGGACTGAGCTCCTCCCATTTGCTAGCCACTGTTGACATTGGACATGCTCCCACTCCTGCTTTATAAATGAACATGGAAAACATGTGAATCAACATGACTGCTCTTATTGCATCTACTGTGGACAGTATACTTAGTTGGACAGTATATTTGGATAAGAAGTTTGCAGAGAATAAGGTTTGTATGAGACAGAGCTTAAATTTTGTCATGAAAGATGGCTAGAACACTTTGTATTCCAGCAGACAGCAAAAGAACATGAGCCTTGTCAAATTCATTAGGTCACTGGTTGCTAGTACCTCTGACATAGGGAGGATAGAAGTTGAAGGGAAGGGTGTTTTCACAGAAAAGTTGTCAGACAAAGAGTTTAAGATTAGAGTGAAAACTCTGAGTGTGGAGTGAATTCTCCATGCTTTATTTACTGTCTCTCTCTGTCTCTTTCTCTGTCTCTCCCTGTCTCTTTCTCTGTCTCTTTGCCTTGGGGTCTTGGGTTTCCCCTGCTGAAACAGGTGTCAGAAGAGGATTCTCCAGAGGATCTATCATCTGAGCACGGAGCTGCCTTAATCATGGAATCTTTTACACAGAAAAGCCTTGTTTCTTCTCCTGAGGTTATCATCACTCTTTCAATTTCTCTCTCTTTTCTGTATCTGCTGTCCTTTTTGTTTCCTTTTATAGTTGTTAGCAATATTGGGGCTGCAATCCTGTAGGCACAATAGTGCTGTCAATGACAAAATAATCAGCCAGATTTAGCCTTTCAAGGTCAGTAAATTAGGGATTTGTTTTGACATTATCATAACTGTGTGAAAGGCAGACAAGGATTGCCACAGACTATTGTCCTGGCTATGGTATATTTAGACTCTTCCTTTGACTTTGCATATAAATTGTTTTTGAAAGTGGACCTGAACCTGGTATCCAGACTTGAAAAGGATAACTGCATTAAAAAAAAAAAACTAAAGCAGAAAGTTAGGTTGATACTGTTTTCAGTTTACTTAATGTATTTATTTAATGTATTTCCTGCCTTTTCACCAAAAACTACTGTTTAAGGCAAGTAAAGGAGGCTGAGTTCCATGATAAGCTGTGTGCATCAAAGGATTCCCCCCTCCACCCCACAGCTGCTTATTTTTCCAAATGATCCTATTGCTCAGCCACAAAGATCTTGGTGATCTAAGAGGATATATAATTCAGTTTGGTGGGCCAGCAAGCAAGATAAATAGGTTCCTATGAAGCGCTTGTAGTGTAGGCTTGGGGAACCTACAGCCTGCCTGCTGAATACAGTTTATAGAGATTCCCCATCCATCCCACCAAGGTTCTACCTGAGCGGTGCCCCTTTCCACTGCCCCAGCACCGAGGAAAGGGGCACATTACTAATCCATAGCATATGGAAGGCCAGTCATTTTCTTAGCACTGGAACTGAGAAAAAGGGCTCTACTCAACCTCACAGTGATGAGGCAGGGAAAATGCTCACCCTTAGCTGATTTGCATGCATCAAATGAGGAGATAGGAGTAGAAATTCTCTCCGTGTGTGTATGGTGTGTGTGTGAATGTGGGAGTGAAATATGGTGAGGGCAGAGTAAGATAAGAGTGGCTCCACCACTGGGCAGTGACTCTGCCTGTCCCTGCTAGTATGTAGCCCCTAATGCCCTATCCTGGGACCTTTTCAGCCCTGTGGCTGGGAATGGATCCCAACCTCTGCTGTAGTGCCTTCCACTTTAAAAGTTCCTAAGTACTTTCCTTGAAATAGAACCACCATTGGTAATTGCATATAAGAGCAAATGATACAGACTGTTCTTTACTCAGAGCTGCACTGCATTAAGAGGATTTGTGTAAGGAATGATTTCATGCTTAGCCAACTGTAGAGGAAGAGATATTTGGATAAAAGATGTTTGGGAATAAAAAAAAAAAACCCCAAGGCCCTCATTATGTTGGAGACATCCATTTTGGCAATTTCAAGTTTTCAGATGCTCAAATGCAGTGGTTATGTATCTGGAAGTGCAAAATCAAGTAAAATTTGAGACATCTGGTGGCAGAGTTAGTGAACAGCCCTCCTACCAGACTTCAAAGCAGTTTCACTTTGAAATCTTCCACTGAAACAAGAAAACAGCTTTTTCTTTCATATTTTAAGCAGATACTGCCTCAAGTTTACTTTTGTAGCTTGGGTAAATTATGAAAAGACACAATGAAACCAAATAATAGATCCCAATATAATTGAAGTGGCAATTATGGGTAACTATTATTAACCAAATAATTATTAAGTAATTATTAACCAAATAATTAATGTTTAGATCCAATTATAATGGATGGCATAGAAAAAAATATGTAAATAAATGTAGTGACACCATCCAAATGTTTTGCTCTATAGCTCCCATCATTGATGACAAGCATGGTGTCTGGAAATGATGGGAGTTGTAGTCCAAAACAGGACACCAGTTTGCGGAAAGTTGATATAGAAAATAGCTAGAACACCCTGTTGATCAATATGCTTTCAAAATTACAGTGGCTTGAGCCAATTTTAGATTGGCAGATATTTGACTAGTAACTCATATATTGAAATGTTCTGACATAGTCTCACGCAGTAGTTGCTTTCACAGGGAACAAACCCATTCAAACATCAAGCCACCTCACTGTGTACTGTGAAAACACTGCAAATCTTGCCTTGGAATGGAGATCAAACACAAAATTCATGCCAGTTCTGGATGTGCTTTCTGGCATAACTGAAGACCTAAAATAAGAGAACAGCCATTTAACTGCATTGGAGTGGTGCAAGGCCAAGTTACAGAGCAGTTCATTGTGTTTTAGCTAGCAGTGAAAGACAAATCAGTGTGAGCAACAACTGTGTTATGAGGGACATGACTCTTGAAAGAGCAGGTTCTCTGCAAGCTTCAGGGCATGGCAACTGAGGCATCTGCTGAACTCCGCAGAAGTTGGTTTCTAAAAGGAGGAACCTGAAATTGTGGAGGGTTTGTGGATGAACTTGGATGAGCTCCTTTTGCTGAAGCACACCTTAATCTGCTGAAACAATAGATTCACTACTGGCTATTATTTTGGCTTCTAGTTAGACATGTAGTGGTCATGCCCCGCACATTATCTCTAAATCGGGAGCCTTTATATCCAAAACTGAAGATTCTATTTCAGTGGGACCTTTGTCCAACTGTATCTGTTAATCTGTATCTAATCTAGGAACACAGGATGCAGACGCAAATAAGCTGTTTTGTCAGCTTCTTACAAAAAGGGGACTTAGCTTCCAGAAGAGATTAATAGTTTGAATTCCTGTTATAGATACTATAGTTAGTTACAAGTGATTTAGGACATTCAATAAAGTGTACAACTGCTTTCACAAAAAGAGCACTGGCTAGTTCATCTGTTGCAAAAGTGGTGTTTCTTGTGCAAATGAAGCAGAACATTAAATAGATAGCTGTTTGTCTGCATAAAGAAACCCAACAGGTCATGTGTTGGGTGCAGAGTTTTTTTTTTTTTTTTTTTTTTTTTGCTCTTTTTTTTCTTCAAAGAAGGGACATGGAGCTATGCCTTTACTAGTGCAGTCTTTCGCCCTGATGGTTGGGGGAAGAGACTGATTTCAAGTAGCATTTTTAAAGGAATTTGATATTGGGTCATTCTTGTACAAAATGTCCCGACTGTACCTTTCTATTCATGTGCTGTTCAGAACTTAGCTCTCCAACAGATTTTGCAGGTCTCAGGATGTTGCAATGCATTTCTGAGAGGGTAATCCACACACATCTTGAAATACAGATTTAAATACGTTGTTAAATATTTTGTGATACCTTTTTATATTTACAAATCAATGCAGAAACAATGCAGAATCATGGGAGGGAGGCATGCAGGCATGCAGAAACAAGAAAAATCTTAACCGTACCCCCCCCCCATCCCTAATCTGGGGCAGGTTTGATCTGAAGCTGTAGCTGACATGTTCAATTTGTTTAGCTGTAAATCAATTTACACACTTATACTCACAGTTGTGCAACTGAAGCATTTTTGAAGAGCAACTGTATTCGAGGCTATGCATATATAATGTTTGTCATCAGATTCACTGTATGCTCCCTGGTTGGTTAGGGATCATGTTTGCAGTTCAGGAAGCATTTCCTTCATTCTAAATCCCCCCGAATGACATGATCACATACAAACTTTTGTTAGGTAATCATATTCACCATGTGATCCCTGATTAGCTGGAATGGCTCTCAAGAAGAGAAAGATGCTCTAAAAGGAAAATGGCCCTAAGGTAGCAATTGATAAGGGGAAAAGTAAACATAAATGCCCTTGAAAAATGGGTGTACAAGGAACATTTAAGACATTTTGTTTTTGATCTTCCTGAAAGCACTATTTTGACTTCCAAACTGAAATGGGTGGAAACTTAGCACAGCCCTAGTTCTGCATAGGATCAGTAATGATAGACATGAAAGGAAATGGTATAGAATTCTTCATTTATGTTTGTCTTAAATATATTTTGAAATGGGAAGAGGAAAAACAGAGCTTCCTGTAAATGCTTTGTTGTTGGAATTCAATGCTTTTGAAGTGAGTTTTCCATTCAAGCATACAACTTATATATGGTTGGTGATTTATTCTTGTGTATACATTCTGAGCTACACCACTGTTACCCCATAATTGCCAGTGATTATTGAAGTGTTTTGTAATGTAATTCAAATCCCAGGCTGTTCCACAGCCTCATGGCATAGCACAACTTTCGCAGAAATCACAAAGCCTTTGTGAAGCTACTTGAAGAAAAAAATCTCTTGCAATGCACTCTTTTTACCCATTAACAAATCACTAGAAATATTTCCAAGCACAAACAGGAGGTTTAACTAGCCAACGAAGGCCTATTGTATATCTAGTGTTCATGGTATGAAACCAGTGTGTAATGGCAGTGACTTAAACTAACTCTTTCTCGCCCTTCCACTATGATTCCCCCTAATATGCACACTGACTTCATGCCTTCCTTTGCAGAGATGACTAAACTGAAGCACTACTGGGAATACATAATGGGTGATGAGTTGGATAGCATTCATTGTGTGAAATCACTACCATCACTACAAATTAATACACAGTGCCCTCAGTATTGAAGCAGTTTGGTACTGCTGTGCCATGTGGTGCACTAAATAAAAGGCTTTGGTTTTGTTGCCTCCTACACTTTGCTGTACTGCCTTTAAACCAGTTTGCATACCAGTTTCCACTTTCTTAACCTCTGTTTTTCTGAATGGAACTTGGGAACTTGGCTTGGATGTATTACTGCTGAGTCTTGGAACAGAAATGGGTGCTTCTACTTAGGTTTCCCTTAAATTTAAAAAAGTACCTCATCATTCTGAAAATCACAGGACCCATAAACCCACTGGGTACTATTGGGCCTTCAATTTGTAACTTGTTTTTAACTCATAAAGTTATAGTGATTTTCCTAAGCTAATGAATCCTTAGTGAAGTGATGCATACAGTTGCATTGAGATACAATAAAACTAAGCAAACCACTGCAGACAGCAAGGACTGGATCCAGACTTTGTAATATTTAGAATATATCCAATGAAACTAGTTGGATTGGAATAAATCTGCTGTAAGAATGACTGTGTCTGGATCCAACATGATGGAAGAAAGTCTGATATTTTGGATATTTTCTCTCTCTCTCTCTCACACACACACACACACAAACACACACACACACACAAGATAGCCTAGGAAACTGATAATGAAAACCTATAAAGTTATTTAGTTAAATCAGAATTTAATTTACATATATGCCTATGTATATTGAGGTTTAGATGTGGAAATAATTGATTGGATTGATACTAGTATTAAGGCACATTTTCCTTGCATACAGTTCATCATATACATTAAGTAAAATGAGTTCAACATTCTCTTATGAACTCATCTGTAATTTTTAAAAAAGTTATTGGGATCTTTTACATCACACAGTCAAACCCTTTGAAATATCATACAGCTTCAATGGGGTCAAAAGGAAATATTAACTTTTCTAGTATCTAAAACCTATATAATTTCCCTTTGTCTTACAAATATCCATATAAATCTGATCAAACTACACTGCAATAATGTACATGAGAACAAAACCATTGGAAAATAAATCTTACATTAGAGTTCAGTCTTTTGACAGTGAAATCTTGAATATCCAGATCTTTAATCCAGGAGTGAGAACCACACAGCAATGTTAATGCTGCTCATGTTTATGGGAACCTTGTGGCCTCAGGAATTGGCAACTGGAATATGTTGTCTGTTAAAATTAGTTCTCAAGCCTAGTCTCAGAAATGAGCTTCAAAATTTCAGCATCCATTTAGGCAATGTCAAACATCACACCTCCTGAATATTAATGATATAGTTTAGTTAATACAAGGACATTGGCAAGACTCTTTGTTTCATGTTTAATGATCAGCTGTTCAAGAAATGTATGTTTAATGCTAACTCTTCTTGCTCCAATTGTAATGCAGGGTTCAGAGCATTGGGTATTTATAGAAAGAGAAACTTCTGAGCTGGAAGAGCTAGCAATAAAACAAATTATTGAGACCCAGAAGGAAGAAGCATGTGCTGGTCCTTCAAAGAAGCAAGAAAATTTGGACTTCTCAAATGTGATCATCCCAGCAGGGGAACCTAAAGCAGCAGCAAAGCAGGAGGAGAAGGCAAATGAGGAAATCAAAATACAGAATTGCAAAAGAGTTAAAATGATAGCTAGTCCAGAGGATTTTGAATCCTTATGGGAGGATGATATGTATGAGAGAGATAACAGAAAACATCCTTCTGAGACAGATAGCCATACATCTGAAGAGAAAGAAGAACAGAAAAGCAAAATGGTGGCAGCAAAAGTTGCTTCCACTGAACCTGGAGGAAAAGAGGAACCGAAAGACAAAGTGGGGGCTGCAGTAGCTGCCACTGATTCTGAACACAGAGAACAGAAGAAAGACAACATGGAAACAGAGGCAGTAGCCTTCACTAAACTTGAGCAACCAAGTGGCCCTATTAAAGGGCCAACAGAAAGCAGTACTGAGCCTGAGGTTTCCCCTGATGAAGAAAGAAAAAGATCTGCCTCTTTTTGGCCAGAATCTCGAAAAGAACAAAACCAAGTTACAATACAAGATTATAGGACTATGTTGACAGTATCTGACAAGGAAGTGTTACAAACTGCCTCTGATTCTGATACTGTTAAAGCAAAATTGAAACTGAGTGAGAAGGCAGTATCTTCTGCTGCAGAAAGGATCATCTATTTGGGTTCTGAAGAAACAGATGAAAAGGATTATGAGACAAAGAAAATACCTGATAGGGAAAAGGATTTATCTTCTGAAGAGAGGCAAGAAAAACAAACAGAATTATCCAATGAAAAAGAGAAACCTGCTAGATTGGCATTCGTTGTAGATACAGGATTGGTGGGGGGCCGTGATGACTTCCAATCCAGTTCACCCAGATATGCTGAAGAAAAATCAGAGCTCAAAACACCAATTATGAAATCTGATCACCCTGGCAAAGATACAGTGGATGGTAAAAAGTTGCATCCCATTCAGCTGGATACATCTGAAAAAGAAGAGCATTCATCAACTGCAGAGGAAAGAGCTTCTGTGGAATCAGCTGGAAGGAGAGAAGATAAGGAAACTAGCGCATACCATTCCATTGAAGAATCCAGCCAAGGGGCTTTCCATTTCTCAATGACACAGCTAACATCTGCATCCCCAACAAAAGAAATAGATGCTCAGTTCTCTTGTGGGCAAGAAAAGAAAGCTGATGAAATACAGTGCGCTCCCCTAGAAAGTGGAAAAGAATCTGACAAGAAGGAGACTGGCATTGTCACAGAAATAAGAAAATTAGAAGAAAGGGGAGCTTCTCAAATATGTATTCAAATGGATGCTGTAGAAATTACAAAATCCACTACAGAATCCTCAATAAAGCACATTTCCAGTACTACAGAAATTTCAAGTGGAGAGCAACGTAAGCCAGAGGACACTAAGACAGAAGCATTAGCTCAGGATGAAAACTCTGAGTCAGGCCAGTCCTCGCAGAACAAATTATCTGAAATTATGGAGCCAATCCAAAATATATGCACTGAATCAGAAGGATCCATCAAGGATAAAAGCTCTGAAGTAGAACCATCAGGTGAATATGAGAGCTCTAAACTAGAAGCTGCAGCCAAACACAGACTGCAAGAACTGGAAGATGCAGCCAATGCCAACAATATTGAAGTGGAACAGATGACAGAAGATAAGCCCCCTCATTCAGAACAGTCAGCTAAAGAGAAATCAACTTTGGATAATCTCTCAAAATTTCAAAAGGCAGCGAAGGATGGATCCTTTCTGCCTGAAGAATCAGCTAGAGATGAGCTCCATGGATTACAGATATTGGCTAAAGATAAATACCAAAGACTGGGTGAACAAGCAGAAGTGCCAGAGGATACAATCCCAGAAATGGAGGGCACAGATGAGGAGAAACACCATAAAGTGGAAGAGCTAGTAAAAAGTAATCTCCAAAAATCAGAGGGTATAATTATAGACTCAGAAGAACTGGCTCAGAACAAGTCCTCCAGCTTGAATTGGGTATCCGGGGAGTACATTTTATCGCAGGCTAGTCCTCCGCATTCTAAACCTCCAGAATGGAAAGAGACACCCCAGGATAAATCTCTTTTGAAAGAAGAAACAGAGGCAACACATGAGACTGGGACAGCAGAAGGGAATGAAGGCAGTTCACAGCTGGCTCAGGCGACAGAGCAGGGCATAGAACTAAAGACTTTAAGTGAAAAACAGAAACTAGATCTGGAACCACTGAAACTCATTGTATGTGACACAGACACTACATCACCTCATAAGGATATACTCCCACCTGCAGAGAGCCATGGGGGTGCATTTGAGCACAGGAGTGAGACAAACCAAGAAATCTCTGTAGCTTCTAAAATCAGGATGTTTGAACAAGGTGAAATGTACAGCTCGCTTTTTGATGAGCAACATGCAGCCTTAAAGAGATTCCATGAGAGCTGCCCAGGTAGTGAAAAACCTAAGGATCCACCAAAGATGCATATAGAATTACAGAAGGGTATACTTTCAGAAAATAACTATGCAAAAGTGAACGCTCCCTTAGGCCCTTTGGATGGCAAAGTAAAGGATGTCTACCTAGCACCTGCCCAAGGAGCAAGTGAAGGAGAACCATCTCAGCCTTCATCTTGGAAAGAAGATATTTCTGTTGGATCAGAACAAGGGGAAGCAGAAGGAGATACTGACTTGGCTTCTCCTGATTCTGGCTGTGAAATCACTTTGGCAGAAGCTGTGGTAACTTCCCAGATGAACTGTCCCACTGGAAAGTTCATAAAGCATGTTGTGTGATTCGTCGTGATGCATAATGTGCCATGGCTTCAAACATGGCCGTTGACTTGAGAGCTGCTGCTTGCATCCCCTCTCCTTTCTGTATGTGCGTGTGACCTGACTCAGTTGCTGAATGCGAACCACCTGGCCCAGGCAGCTCATTAGCTTTTGGACTGTTAATTTGTGTGTCTCTGTGTGTGTGAAAACTCCTAAAGGTTTGGCTACCTGGAGAATGGCAGCTGCTAACTTGAGACCAGGCAAATGAGTATTGTGGAGTTGCACAATGGCAGGGAAGGATAACATGCTCAGAGCTTTGTACCGTGCCCATACCTCCACGCACACATCCAGCAGCAACATTCTCACGCTTCTAGCTTCTTCCTTCTTGCATCTCTTAATTTTTTGACATCCCTTCTTGCTTGGTTTGTGAGCCTTCCCTCTCTCGCCTGCCTTTGACAAGCTAGTGGCTGGCTGACAAAATAGCTTCCCACTGCTCTAATAAGGGACTAGTTGAGTTCCTTTCTGCTCCTTAAGACTAACCCCTTTTCTCTAATCTAGAGCAAATTTCAAGAACCAGCTTGGGAAGAAAAGGATTTGTCAGGCTCATCAGTAAAAGCCTCTCCGAAGGAAGAGAGTTTAAAGGCTGCTGCTCCAGTGGCCCTTCAGGTCTCAGTGCTGTTTTACTAACTGCTTGTTTTCATGGTATCAAAGCTCACCCTAACCAGCGGAGAGCCATGTGCCACCACCTCCTTCCCCTGCTTACTGAGCTGCTATATATATTTGCTTGTATATATAGATGTATATATACACACACTCTCCTGTATGGTTTAATTATCTTTTCTCATACCTCTCAACATAAAAGAATCCTGGACAAAACAAGACATAAGGAGGTGGGACATCATAGCAGCTAAATTAAAGGGACAGTGCGTGCTTTCAAGAAGCCAGTCCAAACCCCACTGGTGGCATAAGCAGGCCCTTCATTGACTTCAATGACTCTTGAGTCAGGCCCTAATAGAGGAACATTCTTAGCAAATGAGCAATTCAAGGTGTATTGATACTGTGCTGAAAAACGTCTACAGGCTAGTGTGGATGAAATTTCCACTTTGATGCCGTTGAGAGGTATGTGTTGCCTTCAAGGGGAACTAAGAAGGATGTTCCTTTGTTCTGATTTTTCTTGTCAATTACACTGATTATAAGTGAGAAAGTTATTACTTAAGGGCTTTGCTCTGATGGAATACTGACTCCAGAGATGTGAGTGCTCTGAACATAGGACCTTTCATACAAATTCATACTTTATTTCCTCAGGACAACATTGACTGTTCCTTGCACATCTTTTAAAATGAACCTTAAAATCTGAAGTGAGGTATAAACAACATGTGGACAGAACAATACCTAATGACCTATCTCAGTGAAATTGACAAACTTCCTTGCTTCTCCTGCAATAGGTGCAGCTGACTACTCTTAGCCTTTGTCTTTTCCTGCCTCAATTCTTTCTCTTCTTCACCTTCCCTGTCCTTCCTTTCATCTTCCTAGTGCTCTGACCATCTGTGAGAGTCAGAGCTCCCTTTTTAATGTCTTATGTTTGCTCTTTTGCACACACTTTCAGTACAAGTACCACTATAACCAGTAATTCCTTGGAGGCTGATGTTTTCAACATCTTGGTTTTGTTTTCTCTTTGCAGTTTTGCAAATAAAATGAGAAAACCTTTTCCTTCTTTCCTCCCTGCAGAAAATTTGCTGTAAGAATTTGGTTGTAGTGCTTGGGATGTGTTTGATACCCTTTCCATGATGCTTCCTTTCCCCTTCCTCCCTCTCCCATTGAGTCCAGATGGCTCCAACCTGTCATTCAGCACTTACAACCTTAGCTTCTTTCCTTCCTTTTGTTTCATTCAGAGAGCGGGATTGAGGGAGGGCACAGAGGAGAAATCTAAGCCACCTCGGCACAGGGCTCCTGAAAGTGACACAGGGGATGAGGAACAAGACCAGGAGAGAGACTCAGTCTTCCTGAAAGACAACCACTTGGCCATCGAGCGCAAGTGCTCAAGTATCACCGTCAGCTCAACTTCAAGCCTTGAGGCTGAGGTGGACTTCACAGTTATTGGTGACTACCACAGTGCAGCCTTTGAAGACTTCTCACGGAGTTTGCCGGAGCTTGACAAGGAAAAGAGTGAAGGAGAAGCAGAGGGCCAAATTTCTTCTGAGGAATCCGACAAACCAGTTTCCAGGCAGGAAGATGATATGAAGGATGGTGATAAGGTTCCCCAAGTAATCCCAGAAGAGGTACAAAAGGGAGCCATCGTATACAGATGTGTCTTAAGTGTTGTATTGCATCATTTGAAGTGTTGTCTGTCTTGGCATTTGTATTGCTTGATTGACTATCCATCTTGCACATGTTTGGAAGAACGCATCTGTTTCCAAACAACAACAAAACATCTTCTGAAGTATTTCATAACTGTTGTTGTTGTCTTGACTGCATGATTGTTTTGACATCCAAATGCATGTTTGCCCAGTATTTGTCCTCATGCATCTCCTAACCATGAAGTTCTATCATAATTTAACCTACCATATTTGCCTGGCTATTCAGACGTAGCTCTTGGGGTGGGTTTGTGTGTCCTTTGTGTTGCATGAACTCAACAAATAACATGTACCGAGGAAACTTAATGTCTGTATAAACTGTGACTTATGACATGATGTACAACCTCTAGGAAGACAGCTGAGCCAAATGACAATACTTTATTCTGGTTCTTTAAGTCAGGTGGGTGAAAATGATAGAATAAAAATAGTAAAATTAACTGTCCACCGACTGACTGAAAAATAGTTGTCAAAACAAAAGAGAAAATACTGGGAAAATAATACTATTCCTGGGAATCTAGAATTAAGTTAACTGTTATAGATCTGCCAGAGAAAGCCACACATACATTTTGGTACATTAGTCCTTTCAAGTCACTGGAATTCTTACATTAATTTCCAGCCTGCATATTGCATTCTCCCAGAGAATGATTTTTATTAGAATCTTTTACTTTACTAAGGCTTATGTTTTCAGTCAGCCCACTCTGGTGTTTAAAAACCACATGTGCCCTGTGTAATAGATGAATTATTGAGTTCAAGCTAAGCAAAGACTGTGCAGTTAAAATAACTGCATCCTACATGGTGCAAACATTAAAGTGTGAAGGATTTGGGAGCACAAAACAGCATACGTGTGCAGTTAAATAGAGCCTGGACTGTTGCTATATTTGTCTGTTCTTTTGATAGCCTTCAGTTGTGAAAACAGAAACTGTGAAAAAAGCAGAAGCAGAGGCCTCTGTGCAGCACAGAATCATTGCAACAGAAATTACACAGGTAATTTTCAAATTCTGTTCCATTGTACTCCAGTGTTTCTTCTGCAGCATAGCATTCCATTAACTCCACTGGCAAAGCATCACACTAGATCGTATCTGATCTTCAAGGTAGCTTTTGCTGAAGTGGAAGGGATGGCATGACATACCTTCTGGTTTGATATTTTGACAATATAAGATTCATTGGTAAGACAGTGCATGACAGGATTTAAAATTGTGCAGTCCTTTGTGATAATTTCTAAAGCACTGAACAGCCCAATAGATAACCAAGTTGTAACTCCCAAACATATGGAATAGGGCTTGATTTATGTAAAAACTTTTACTGAAGTCAACTGAACACATTTAAAAGATTGTAGATTGCACTTGATCTGTACTTTTGCAAACTGACCATGTTTTCCCTTTACATTTTCAGGTTGATGGTACCACCACAAGTGGAAAAGAAACAATAACCACTTCACACATTGTCAGCACAGAAACCATATCAACAACTTCAGTAAGTATCAAGGAGGGAAGGCTGGTGAGGACACAGCCTCAAAAGTATACCTAACAAATGTATATTCTCTTATTCAGCCGCTTCTTCACATATGTGCCTGTTTCTCCTTTGTCATGCTTCTTATCTTTGGATTTGTTACGGCTTCATTTCAAATAAGAGTTTTGCTCCCAATTGCATTGAGCTTTATGTTATTACTGCAGAAGTTGTGTGTGCTACAGCAGAAGCAGTTATCTTTTAAAGATTTAGTATGCACATGCATCTTCTGTACAATACATGAAACAGCTGCATGTTTTTTCTAGTGCTGCATGTTTTTTCTAGTGATAGGCAACCTTATTTAGTGAGTTTATTATCTACTCAGAAAATATCACACCTGTTATGCAGGCTTGGATGAAGGTTTCTTCTCAAAGCAAGCTCTCGTTCTATGTAAGCTGTCTTTTGCACATGTGTTCTGTAAGAGTACATTTTGAGAAATACAGTTTGAAATTGCATAGCGCCCCCTTGGAGCCAAAGCTGTGGTGGTGGCAACAATGACAGTTTAAAGGAGACTAGGAAAACTTTTAAAAAGTATGGGTGGAGGAGTACTGTTGAGTCTTCCTTCTTGAGGAGCCATAGTGGGGGTAGACACAAAGAGGGAAGCGGCACCACATTCAGCAAGAAAGGGGTTGATCTAACTGATGCAGAACATGCATGGGAATGCCAGATTAGGCAAGAACACTCTTAATCCAGCACAGTGCATGCACAGCGATCATACAGACTTTGCATGCTTAGAAGTGCATGACCAATCCAAAATATAATAGTGAGATCGTACTTTATTCATGAAGGTAGCAGAAAGCTCTGACAAAATGTGATCCACTAGAGAAGGAAATGGCAACTCTCTCCAGTATCTTTGCCATGAAAATCCCATGGACAGTACCAAAAGGCAAAAAGATATGACGCCGCAAAGTTATGCTCAAAATCCTTCACCTCAGGGCAGAAGGTGTCCAATATGCTACTGGGGAAGAGCGGAGGGCTAGTACTAGTAGTGCTAGAAAGAATGAAGCGACCGGGTCAAAGCCGAAAGGACACTCAGTTGCAGATGTATCTGGTGGTGAAAGGAGAGTCTGATGCTGCAAAGATCTATGCTCCATAGGAACCTGGAATGTACGATCTAAGAATCAAGGTAAGCTGGATGTGGTCAAACAAGAGATGACAAGACTGAACATCGACATCTTAGGAATCAGTGAACTAAAATGGACAGGAATGGGTGAATTTAGTTCGGATGACCATCTGGTATACTACTGCAGGCAAGAATCCCTCATGGTCAATAAAAGAGTAGGAAAAGCAGTACTGGGATACAATCTCCAAAATGACAGAATGATCTCAGTTCGAATCCAAGGCAAACCATTCAACATCACAGTAGTTCAAGTCTACGCCCCTACCACTGATGCTGAAGAGGCTTAAGTTGACCAGTTCTATGCAGGCCTACAACACCTTCTAGAATTAACACCAAAAAATGATGTCCTTCTCATCATGGGGGATTGGAATGCTAATGTAGGAAGCCAAAAATTAACTGGAATAACAGGCAAGTTTGGCCTTGGAGTACAAAATGAAGCAGGGCACAGGCTGGTAGAATTTTGTCAAGAGAATACGATGGTCATAGCAAACACTCTAATCCAACAACCCAAGAGATGACTCTACACATGGACATCACCAGACAGTCAACACAGAAATCAGATTGACTATGTGCTCTGCAGCCAAAGATAGAGACGCTCTATAAAGTCCATAAAAACTAGACCAGGAGCTGACTGCGGCTCAAATCATGAGCTTCTGGTTGCAAAATTTAGGCTTTAATTGAAGAAAGTAGGGAAAAGCACTAGACCACTCAGGTATGACCTAAATCACATTCCTGATAAATATACAGTAGAGGTGACAAATACATTTAAGGAATTAGATCTGATAGACAAGTGCCTAAAGAACTATGGACGGAGGTTCACAACATTGTACAAGAGGTAGCAACTAAAACCATCCCAAAGAAAAAGACATGCAAGAAAACAAAATGGCTGTCTGAGGAAGCTTTACAAGTAGCTGAGGAAAGAAGGGAAGTGAAAGGCAAGGGAGAAAGATAAAGATACACCCAATTGAATGCCTAATTCCAGAGAATAGCTAGAAGAGATAAGAGTGCCTTCTTAAATGAACAGTGCAAAGAAATAGAAGAAAACAGTAGAACAGGGAGGACCAGAGATCTGTTCAAGAAAATTGGAGATATGAAGGGAACGTTTCATGCAAAGATGGGCATGATAAAGGACCAAAATGTCAGGGACCTAACAGAGGCAGAAGAGATTAAGAAGAGGTGGCAAGATTACACAGATGAACTATACAAGAAAGAGCTTAATGTCCCTGATAACCACGTTGGGGTGGTCACTGACCTCGAGCCAGATATCCTGGAATGTGAAGTCAAATGGGCCTTAGGAGGTCTGAGCAACAACAAAGCTAGTGGAGGTGACAGTATTCCAGCTGAGCTATTCA
>NW_025335889.1:9678775-9712381 GCF_004798865.1 Varanus komodoensis
CTCAGACTTCCTAAGGCCCATTTGACTTCACATTCCAGGATATCTGGAATGTGAAGTCAAATGGGCCTTAGGAGGTCTGAGCAACAACAAAGCTAGTGGAGGTGACAGTATTCCAGCTGAGCTATTCAAAATCCTAAAAGACGATGCAGTAAAAGTGCTACACTCAATATGCCAGCAAATTTGGAAAACTCAACAGTGGCCACAGGATTGGAAGAGGTCAGTTTAGTTTACATTCCAATTCCAAAGAAGGGCAATGCCAAAGAACTTTCAAACTACCACACCATTGCACTCATTTCACATGCTAGCAAAGTTATGCTCAAAATCCTGCAAGCTAGGCTGCAGCTGTATGTGGACCGAGAACTACCAGAAGTACAGGCAGGATTTCGAAGAGGCAGAAGAACCAGAGAACAAATTGCCCACATACACTGGATCATGGAGAAAGCTAGGGAGTTCGAGAAAAACATCTGCTTCATTGACTGTGCTAAAGCCTTTGATTGTGTGGATCCCAACAAGAGTTCTTAAAGAGATGGGAGTACCAGACCATCTTACCTGTCTCTTGAGAAAACCTATATGCGGGTCAAGAAACAACAGAGAGAACTGGACACGGAACCACTGATTGGTTCAAAATTGAGAAAGGAGTTTGGCAAGGCTGTATACTGTCGCCTTGCCTATTTAACTTACATACAGAGCACATCATGAGAAAGGCAGGGCTAGATGAATCATAAGTTAGAATTAAGATTGCAGGGAGAAATACCAACAATTTCAGATATGCAGATGATACCACTCTAATGGCAGAAAGTGAAGAGGAACTAAAGAGCTTGATGCAGGTGGAGGAGGAGAGTGCCAAAGTTGGCTTGAAACTCAACATTAAGAAAACTAAGGTCATGGCATCCGGTCCTATCACTTCCTGGGAAATAGATGGGGAAGAAATGGAGGTAGTGACAGATTTTATTTTCCTGGGCTCCACAGACGGTGACTGCAGCCAAGAAATTAAAAGACGCTTGCTCCTGGGGAGGAAAGCTATGGCAAATCTAGACAGCATACTAAAAAGCAGAGACGTCACCCTGCCAACAAAATTGCGTATAGTCAAGGCTATGGTTTTCCCAGTTGCAATGTATGGCTGTGAAAGTTGGACCATAAGGAAGGCTGAGTGCCGAAGAATCAAGGCCTTTGAATTGTGGTGCAGGAGAAGACTCCTGTGAGTCCCTTGGACTACAAGGTGATCAAACCGGTCAGTCCTAGAGGAGATCAACCCTGACTGCTCTTTAGAAGGCCAGATCTTGAAGATGAAACTCACATATTTTGGCCATCTAATGAGAAGGAAGGACTCCCTGGAGAAGAGTCTAATGCTGGGAACAATTGAAGGCAAAAGAAGAAGGGGATGGCAGAGAATGAGGTGGCTAAATGGCGTCACTGAAGCAGTCGGTGTGAGCTTAAGTGGACTCCAGGGGATGGTGGAGGACAGGAAGGCCTGGAGGAATGTTGCCCATGGGGTCGCGATGGGTCAGACAAGACTTCCCGACTAGCAACATCTTTATTCATTTGACTTATATCTTGTACAATTAGCCAGAATGCTCCCTGAGCAGGTTACAAGATTAATGCAGATAAGATGGAGAGACTGTTGGTTGGGATCTTCTGTTCAGATGGTGCCATCACACCTGGCCTTGACAGGGTCGCACTCCTGCTAAAGGATAAGATCTGTAGCTTGGGAGTGCTCCTGGACTCTGAATTTTCACTGGAATTCTAGGTGGATTTGGTGCCTAGGAACACCTTTCATCATCTGTAGCTGATTTACCAGCTTTGCCAGCCTTAAAAGGATGATATTTTAATGGGCAACATTCAACCAATGAGTGAGCTAATTTCAACATTTGGTGGCATCTGTATTTTTTTCTACCATGTATATATCATGGAAAGATTCCGTGGGGACCCAGAACTAGACATGGGGGAGAATTTCACTAGTTTGTGCATTAATGAAAATTTACCAATTTTATACATCTCAAGCTGATATCCAAATGTGAATCCAGTTGTCCTTCAATAGTTCTACTTCCTTGGATTTTGCTATATAATTTCCAAGTAAAAAACACACATAAATCATATACTAAGGAAAAGTACAAACAAAAATGCAAATTTGCATATTTGTACTCCTCCAAATACTGTTATATAAAAGAATTTTTGTGAGAAATGTGTAAATTAGGCAGAAGTTTATATAAAAATGCTTCTCTGTGTGCTTATTCATTTTGGGCACAGGGAGTAAAGATTTTGTAATTAGTTCGCATATTACCAAGAAGCAGCAGTTACTCATTATATCTTTAATTGGCACCTACATGCCTAAAGTATCAAAGCGATGTTGCATAGCTCAGGTATGTGGCTCACCTGTAGGCAAGGTGTGTGTGATGTCAGTGGGCTGGCATGAAAGACCCCACATCATGCCAGGAAATTTATGTAGGTTGGTCTTCAAAGGTCTTCCAGCTCTGCAGTTCCAACCCTAAAATGTGATATGTATAGCAATAGAAACCACCCTGTGGGCATGAGTACTTGCATAAATGTGTGGGGGCATGGACAATAGATTATTGTGGAGGTTTAGAACTACAGGTGTGGGCAGGTGGACATTTACAGATAAGGTTCAATTATCTGTGAGGGTAGCAGAGAAATCCTACTTAGCAGGAATGCTACTTCAATATAAACTGCAGGAGCTCTTCTTTGGCACAAGGTAATCCACTGAGACTTCTTGCTCCTATGTGAACTTAGCTCTTTGTTGAGAGCCAGAGTCATCTTCAGAGGCTCTGCTTCTGATCTTCCCACCTGCTAAGCATGGGCAAATTGTGATTGGAGCCTTGTGGGTGCCCACCTTCAAGGCACCAAGTCTTGATTTGCTTGGAGCTTTTATTTGCTTTTTAGTTTTTGTACTTTGTATAATTTATAACGATAGGCTTTACAATATACTATGTTGTTTTTCATTTATCTACCGTATATATTTTGTTAATCCCCTTTTAAAACCTGAAAGGTAGGGTACAAGCGTTTAACCACTGGGTTTGCTTGTAATTTGGCAAGAGTGAAAGCCACATATCAGGTGCAGAAAACTCTGGGAGTGTGGAAGCAACACAGATATTCTGAGTGACATTAAGCAGTGACACAAACAAGCCCTGAATGCCAGCGACTGAGAAACCCTCTCATTTATTAGTAGGAGTAGATCATTATGAAGCACAAGTTCACGTGTGTGACAGAGTTAGAGGAAGGTTGTTTCAGCTAAGATGTTTCTTGATTGCTGTTTTCCCTTGTCTCTTGATTATCTTTATATATGCTAACTCTGCTTTAAAACCTGTTTTCCAGGATCATAGCACCAAGCCTGGAAAGGGCACAACAGAACTTCGTTCCATTTCTCCAGTAAGTGATCATATATTTCTGGGCCCCAGAGGAATAGATCTCCTAGGAGCATTGGTAAACACATAATGTCCAACCGCTCTGCAAAAAACACCCACAGTGCCACCATTTCTTAAAGCAACTTCCCATCCTCTTTCCAGAATTGGAAATTGAAGAACAAAGTTCAGTGGGGTTTGAACAACACTGGAATTTGTATACTGTCTCTAGTTGGCTGGAGGGCACCATAAGCCTGCCACAGTGGTATAAATCCTTATACCGGGCAGAATGATTTCACACATATGAAACTGTTTTGCTTTGTTTTCTAATGAATGGAAGACGATTAAACCTATTATAGTAGTCCTTATTGACAGTTGTCAGCCTCAAGAAGCACACAAACATTCACACTTAACCATACATATACTAGTAGCAAGCTATTAGTACCACCTGCCCTTATAATGCAATTTATGCACCTACTTAGCAGCTATATGTAGGATGATATAATTAAACTTTTCTGCCTGTGGGCCGCCAGGAAGTATGTACTTTCTGTTGTGATTGTGAGTTAATGTGCCATTTGATCCAAGAAGATTAGGACCTCAGTTTACCTGAATGTGGCTTTTTGCAGAAATCGTGGAAGATGACATCTTCATAGACCCATTTTAAGTTAGCTGCTTTAATTTCTGTAAGAAAAATTATCCTTTCAAGTGAGACAGTGCAGAGCCTTCTCTATTTTGACCCCAACATTAGGCAACACCTTACACAGAAAAGCCCAGTAGAGCTTGTTCTGCTGGTCTTTCAGAAGATTGCTGTGTTTTAACTCTTCAGACAGGATTACAAGAAAATGGAGCAAGTTAATGTAGCCAGATAATTAATTTGGCACAGTAAACTTGAACACAGATCATGATTCTGTATTTTAATACAACTGCTCTAATTGCATGTGTTCTAAGAGGTTGTTAGTTGCTTTGGATACTAGAGAGAGTGTGATACAAATATATAAGCAAACAAGCAAGCAAATGCAGTACTGGAATGCATAGGGACCCATGCTTGTGCCAGATACTAAGACTTTTACCTTGTTTTACACCCACTACCTAGAAGTGAATTAAATGTTTCAAAAAGAAGGCTTCCATAGCCCTGTGACTTGTTTGATCCTTTCCATCCTTACATACAAAGCATTTACTTTCACTAAACTCCTTGGAGGAGAGCATAGTCCTCAACAATGTCATGAATAGGATATTTTTTCTGTGGTCAGCTGTTACCCAAAACAAAGACACTGGCTTTCTGTTGACATGGATGGCACTTCACGTATTTTTGTAGATCACCAGCAGTGCTGTTGGGAAAGAAGCCTTCACCAGTCTTTTTGGTGCCACTGCAGAAACCCTCTCCACTTCTACAACTACTCATGTTACCAAGGTAAGATCAGAGCAGAAGAGCTGAATATCAGAGCATCTCCTGTGGGCATGGTAGCCTTCCTCAAGGTGGCACCTTCCAGGTGTATTGGACTGTAATTCCCATAATCTTCATCATGGCCAAGGATGGTGGGACTTACACTAGTTTAGGAAGGTTGCTTTAGGTCTTTAGGAAGTAATCCCCTTACACCTAACAGTAGCCTTCTTCCTTGTTGTTTCTGTTCTGTATCCAGTTTAGCAAACAGCCCAGGAATATCCAACTCCTGCTTTGTTTGCTGCAACATCCAAACATGGCACAAGGTTGTTGAGAGATAAACAGCCAAGACTTTTAATCTATTTTTCTTGTTGGATTAAAATTCTGGATTGATTTCCCTAACAGAACCCAGAGTTCTGGGTTTGGACATCACAGGGATGCCTGTTCATGGATTGTTTGCTAAACTGACTACAAAGCAGAACGGATGAGCATGTGACCCTGACCAACCCATGGTTTGTTGTTATGTGCAAATCAGGTCATTGTATGCTAATGCAGGCTATTTAACATGAGAGACAGTGAAAGGTGGATTTAATATATTTTGCTTTAAGAAAAAGCTATGATGAACCAATTCATTACACAAAATTTCCTTCTAGTTTATCTATATCAAAGTTGCTTATGCATTATATTGGGTGGCCTTGACCAATTCCTTTTTCTTATTCCAAAGTGTAAGTCTAAAAAGGTAGTAATTGTGATAGATCTCACAGATTTGCTGTGGCTGAGTGAAGCAAAAGTTAACTTGCAAAACATTTTACATACTGAAAGTTTTTTCTCAATATTGAATGTGTGATACCTTTCCCATTCCAGACTGTGAAAGGGGGCTTTTCTGAAACCCGAATAGAAAAGCGAATCATCATAACAGGAGATGAAGATGTGGACCAAGACCAGGTGTGAAGGAAATCAGAATGAGTCTGTCAGTACTGTTTGCAAAGTTCTTAGGAAACTTTCAATCCATATATTTACAGAATGCTAAGAAGACAAAAACCCTAACTTTTGCCCTCCTCATGCAGCTTGCTCCAGTTCTCGATAGAAACAAAGATAGTAGTACTGATGACAGTTCCACCTATTTGTCTAGAGCAAACCTCAGAATGGTTACTCTTGAGATATATGAACCTAGTTTCACAATAACCTAAAAGCAGCAAAAACCATAGACAAGTCCTGATCTAGAGATATACATATTTTTATTTATTTATTTAATTTATTAAAACATTTTTATGCCGCCCCATTCGCTGAAGCCCCATATTAGTATTTGTCTATGCATATGCATGTATTAGCATATGCAGATATACTGAAAAACTTTGATGGCAGCATTTATATACGTGAATGAAAAACCTCTTGCAAAACTATGGTATTTTTAAACGATGTGTGTCCATTAATGCAGCTTTTTCTTATTCCCACATGGTTTCATGTTGTTGTCTGCTTAAGTGAACAAGCATTAAACAGCATTTAATTTCCATAGGCTTTGGCTTTGGCAATCAAGGAGGCAAAACTGCAGCACCCTGACATGCTGGTAACCAAAGCTGTAGTATATAGAGAAACAGACCCATCTCCAGAGGAAAGGGACAAGAAGCCCCAGGTGCGTAGAGATGTGAGAAGATGCTATCATAAGATATAGGAACTAGTCAAGCAGCACAGGGCAATGAATAAGTAATACACAAAGTCAATGCTTTATAGTTGCTAAAACAGGCAGAACTCTGCTTAGGAAGCAATGCCCATTCTCAAAAGAGATAAGGCCCCAATCTATTGTCCACACCAATATGTCAGTGAGTATTGCTTGGCTTCAACAGTTGCAAATGGCAAAGTTGTGAGCAAAGTCATCTATATTTCTCTTTCTATTCTGGCTTGTTACCAAAAACTTTTTTCAACAGAATGGTGCAAACCATAGCTTTCAAAGTGTTGATAGGAGCCCTTTTTTCATGATGTACCAAAAGTTTCTACTTGGGATGATTGATTGATTTATACTGGTGGACAAACTGCCCAGATGACAATGTGCCCATAATTACTGACCATGTCTTGTAATTTCTGGTTGCATGCAAATGTTGGTTGCAAGGCATCACAGAGTGAAACAGCTACAACACACAGGCCTGGCTTGTGTCCTGGTCTAACTGCGTGCATCTCAGAACACATGCCAAAATCCACTGCAATATGTAGAAGTTCCACATTTGTCAAACGAGTCTTCTCTGCCAAAGGGAACTTAAGCTATTGAGTGCAAATTCATATGGAAAAGTTGTTCTTTAAATAGCAATCTGAGGACTCGATGTTCTTGATTTCACCTGCGTGTACCAAGATGCCATCGTACATAAGTGCTGTTCACATTATTGCAGTTAAAGCTGCCCTCCAAAATTGATGTGCCAGAGTCAATCTTGCTGATTC
This sequence comes from Varanus komodoensis, assembly GCF_004798865.1. Lineage (NCBI taxonomy): Eukaryota > Metazoa > Chordata > Lepidosauria > Squamata > Varanidae > Varanus > Varanus komodoensis. Next base: position 9,685,943 of record NW_025335889.1, read on the forward strand.
CCTTGATAAAACAGGTACATCATACTAATTTCTTTATTTCCTTCCATTCTCTGTACAGGAATCTTGACCTTCGTGCTTTTAGATGTTGGCATCTGTATTTTAACTATGAAGTAAAGAAGGGGCCTTTATGCTGGATTCCTCAATAAGACATAGAACGTCCTGGCTGCAAGAATAATGTTAAGAGACAAAAAAAATAAAAAATAAAAAGGAATAGCAAATATATTATATATTATATATACAGGAAACAAAATGCATCCTTGCACTGCTGCTATATGCTGGAGATGAATTACAAACAGCAACATCAGCAACAAACAAAACCAACCACTTCTTCAGATAAAAATGAAGAATTGACTTGACTGATCTAAAAGAAAAAATCATGATGGTAATAATATTATTAACAATACAATAAACCACCATTCTGCATGTTACATTTAAAGGATACATAACTCATTTGTTGCACACTGAATGGAAAAGCAAAAAATGCTTTGCAACAAAGCAAGAAATCAACAAGCAAAACAAGCAGAAATACAACATGATTCCCTACATAGGAAAGAATCAAAAATCATTCACTTGTATAATTCTTGTTTAATTATTTTCTGATTTGGGATGTGTGGTGATCATGCTTTCTCTTCACTCCATGCTACTTCTGTTGCGTCATCTTTTCCCAACCCCTGTCCTTTTTTTAACCTGCCCTCCTTATATCCAGTCCCCTTGTTCTGCTGAAGATAATTAAGACTGGATTTCACATAAAACAAAATGACATGTATATGATTTTTCATTGATCAAAGTACAGCCTGTAGAGGTTTCATATGGATGTGCTTTTAAGTTATGTATATTATATATAACTGGGAGGGTGGGGAATGATATTAAAACAAATTAAACAATGCTGATAAGTATGACAATGACATTTTTACATTATAATTATTTGTTTGACCATACTTAATGTATTACAAGACTCTTAGATCATACCAATAGCCCATGAAAACAGAGTAGGTAAACAATCACTAATTCTCTCTGGGGCTGGTATTTGTCACTAAGTTGGCCGGTGCTCTTTCAAGAGAAACTGCTGGTATAGTGACACAATAGTGTTTGTAATTGGTTGGTTGGTTGGTTGGTTGGTGAAAAGGAAGCATTCAGCAACATGGGAAGGGAATAATGGAAGGTAGAATGGATCAGTGTTACTGCAGCACAGTTAGTTATTAAAACAAGCCAGTCCACAATCTCTCCCTCATTCACTAGGCTCAAGAATTGGAGGTCAGCTGGGGACATGAGGTCAGGTTGCTTCATCATGTACAGCCTTTCATATCTAGAAGTCTTTGATCTCTCAGACCTAGATGTCTAGCTGGAGGGAAGCTATTATGACCTATGTTCTTCAAAAAGGCAACTTTTTCATTCCAAACTAGTGCCCCCTCCCCAAACCTACTGACCACAATATGCCACCTTTAGTTCCATGTATTAAAAGGGCATGAGAGCTCTTCAGAGAAAATGTCCTGGCTGAGCAAGGAGGCATCCCTATCCTGCTCCCTGCACAGTCCATAATTCTATTTTGCCAGGTTGACACTAGATTCTGCAGAGAGTATCCAGTAGGTGGAGAACATGGATGAAATAATACTGCTTCCTTCCAAGTAAAATCCATTCCCACACATGCACAGACTAGGGTCAGGGCTTACTAACAGACAATTGACATATGGTTTCTTGAAAGTACATCCATCCAAATGACAATAAGTTGTAAAGCTTGAGAGGGCAGACCAATGAAAAGATGAAGCCAGATACTGCTCAGACATGAGGAAGGCATTGAATCAAACTGTTCTGCTACCGAAAACCTGGGACTTCAATGTGTTACTTAACTGTTTTTCATTAATTCCTTTCATCCATTTTATGAAAGGAAGAATTAGAGCAAACACAAAATGTAAGGGGGAACATAACCAGAATTAACCAGTTTCCAAGTGGCTCAGGATACTAGAGAAGGGCCAACACGCACTGTACCATGCTTGCCTTTTATCTCCACTCAGCATGTTTGACACTTGGAGAAGGACATCTAACTAGTGCCTGCAGCTAGAATCTAGATACCTTACAGAGAAAGGGCCCGCTGTTGGGACAAGATGGAAAAATCCCATACGATAAAGTGCCATTGTAGGAAGCAGTGAGCCATTGCCGTTCCAGTTGTCCACTATTTTGGCTCCTTAAAAGTGGATCTGCTTCTGGCATGCAGGCGTGTCCTAAGTCAGCATGGAGATCATAAACATGGATTTTATGCTATAAAGTCTAGTTCTCATGGATCTAAATGTATGCTTCTGAACTTCAAAGATTACTCCCCCTGCCCCCCATTTTCTGCTGCTCTTTGAGACCACATACAACCCCAGAACCAAAAAAGTAAAGAAACATATACAAATAAGATACACAGCAACCACAGATAATTTTTGAAAACAAAAACATCATGCTTTTAATTAAAAAAATAACCAAAATACAGAGGGATTGTGGTGGCATCATTATGTGAGGCATTTTCTTCGTCTGCCTTACAAGGAGACAATGTCCCCTCTCAAATTTCGCATTTTTGATTTCAAGACAAAATCAGCTCAAATATCACTGTTGAGCAGTTAGATGGAAAGTATGATCCCACTTAACCCTGGTATGTACTGGGATAAGTGAGTCTGCCACTCAAATTTGTGGAGGTGAACTGCTTCAAAGTACAAGATCAGACTCTAACCCTGGGCAATGAGAGGAAAACTAAACTAGACTTGTTCCTTTGGATTCCTTCCACAGCTCTTATGGGTAGCCATTATACTAGATGTTTGTTCACCTAGCAAGATGTGGCTTATACATAGAAAACTATATAAATATATATATAATATTTATTATTTGTGGTAGTGTTGAAGCCATGCATAATTTTTAAGGTCATGGTTTCCTCTCACTTTCATCATCACTATTGCAGCCATCTGATATAGTGGTCACTCTTTCTTTCTGGGGGGCCTTTCCATTGAAGGGGGTGGGAGATGCAACTCTTTGGTTGCAAGAAAGCCCACAAGTTGAATCCAAAACCGGCCAGCAACTGCATGGATTAATAATATTCATAATTCTCTTTTTAATTTGAGAAGCACCTTACCAACCAACTGCAATGGCCTGTCATTCTTTCATTCATCCCTCTGCTCTCCCTGCTGCCTCCTCATTCCTATTTTGTCTCCCACCCCTTTCAATCATATCTTCTTTCAGTGCTTGGTGGTGTATGCGTGTGTGCTCATTGTTCTTGTATTCAATAAAAGTGAAATAAATGTGTTTGATGCTCAACCACTTTGTGGCTTGCACTGAATTTTCTCTTAGGAAGGACGGCAGTGGAAGCTCTTAAGGGGCAGTCAGACATGAACTGTTAGCACACAGGGTGTGAGAGGCCATAGAAGAAGGCAGACCTAATTGTGAATTGCTGCTTGGAAAGTCGAAATGACAGAGATTGATTCTAAATCACCGAAGGATAGCCGTGCCCGATATCACCTGTGCTTTTGCAGAAGATCCATGGCTTTCCAGCTCCCACCACTGAGCTTACCTCGTTTCCATGCCTATCCTTTGTCCTCAGTTGCTCATACTTATGTTGCTATCATTCTCATTTGTCTGTCATATTTCTAGGTGCCAGGATGGATACTTTATCCTGGGGTGCTGAACCTCCTTCAGCTGAAGGACCAAAATCTATTTCCATGAAACACTTGAGGGCCACATTCCAGTGCAGAGAAAGGCTCAAAGTGGGCAGGGCCAAATTGCCAAAAGAACCAACACATTGTAGCTTAAACCTCTTGTTGCTACTAACACAATCCTACGGGAGTCATGCTGAAACAACAAACTGGGAGCAAAACTGCACAAAAGCAGACAAGCCATCAAAGGATTGGTGGAAAGGGTAGGATGATATAAGGGTCATGGTCAGCTGGGAACACTGGAGGGCAGCATTTGTCCTCTGGGTCTGAGGTTCTGCACCCCTGCAATATCTCATTTCTGCAGTTTTGGTTCTTTACTATTTGGAGAGTTTTCTGTGTGGATGAGAACACTGTACTAGAGTGCTTTTAAGGAAAAACTATTTTGCCAGCCCTGCATCTGGAAAAACAAAATACTGTGGAACTCACACAGATGCAGATAAAAATAAGAACCAACATGGGAGGTTTTCTCCCTTCCCCAGACCACTGGTATCTTCCCAGTGGTCTGAACATCAACACTCATTAACCTCTGCCAGCATAGCCAAGGGCAGGAATGGTGGGAACAGCCATCCAAAATATCTGAAGGACACCAGGCTAGCAGATGGATCCCACTGCCTTCACACATCAAATGACACATGGATGTTGACTCCACAGGAACTGCAGGTTATCTTACCATGTTCGCAAATGCTCCTTGTCTCTGGTGGGTGATCTTATTGTGTGGTGGAGTTTTTACAATTACGCATCTAAACAAGAATATATCACTGGCTTTAAAAACAAATATGCTTTTTAAAAAACTGAAATACTGCTCTGAGGAAGTATGGCTTTGTAATGTTACAGGGATTCAACCCAACAGCGCTTTGCACAGCCCTACCTGCTCCAGAATCTCAGAACTCACTTTCCCTGAGATTGATCTTCCAGAGAATCTCAAGTGTGTGACACAAGGGTGCCATAAGTGTATTTAAAACAAAACAAAACCCTGGCTCCTATTTTTACATACAAGTTTCAGATTGGAACTTGGCTCTCTGCAGTCAAAGCTAGAATGGGTCAGTGTGGGAAATGTTAGAACTGAGATGAAAATTAATAAGGTAACAAATTTCTGTTACCATCATAATATTTTAAGCACATCATTTTATGTTCTCATTTCAGTATGATTTATACACAGAAGTATTGATACATCATTTGTTAAAAATGTTTCCTTCTTGAATTTGTTGCTTTCTTTTCTCATGTGGTTACTGGATGTTTTTATCCACTGGGGTTGCAATCCTACATGCATTTACTTGCAAGTAAGGTGCACTGAAATCGATGGAGGCATTGACATTGGTATATTTAGGATAATGGTCCCCTAAATGGTGTGAAAAATCACTATTATTTTCAAGGCTTTGTTGCTGTTAATGTCTTTTCAAACAAGGCATATCATTCAGACTCTAAGACACCTGCTGTATTCAGGCATGTGATAAAAGTAACATGACTTGTAATATTTTTTTCATTCTTGAAAAATTGACAGTTGTTACCTTTGTAACATGACTGATGCTGAGAGGGGAAAAGACATACAACAAGAATATGGTAGTGATATCAAAATGTTCATAAAGGCTAAGAAGGCAGGGCTCCGCAAACTTCCTGAACCCATGGGCACATTTGAGAATTTGATGAAGTGTCTTAAGGTACCACCACAAAACAGTTTCCACAGTGACAACATGGTTGTCATGGGAGCCTGACTTGTCAAAACTCAGCAGGAGAAAAATAGCTAAAGGCTGGAAGGGTGAGAGGAATGGCCAAGTTAAAGGGGTTGCAGAAGAGAAATAGCAAGGTTATGTAAATATTTATGAGCTGCTTTTTTGGCCAGCCCCAGCCACAGTGACAATCAAAATGCATGTTTAGAAATAAAGATGTGGCAATGTAATATTACCTTAACAATATAAAAATGCAGTAAGACATTGAAATATTCTGTTGGCATTAAATTCATTTTTGGAGCTGCAGCAATAAAACAGCCACATCACTAATAAAAATATCCATAAAGACAATGATTCTAAGGCTCCTGGTTATTGTCTGCAGGGGTGAGGATTCCCAGCTTCAAGGTTGGAAACAGCCTTAGACATGGGGATTGGAGCTCCACCCCTTTCCTCTCCTCATGGCTGGTGCAGAAAAAACACAAACCAGCTGCTCTCCAAGGTCAGAAAAGTGGCCTTAGATAGGCCTTAAAGAGTCAGGAATGGAAGGAACCAGACACTCAAGCTTCCTTCCCATACTCTCTGAAACAGTGTCTCTAAAAAGTCAAAAATGAAAATGCAGAACTGAAGGACCGGGGAGGCAACAATTACCTAAACTGCTCCTCTTGGTCTGCATTAGATGCCCATAATCCTCTGAGTTCAGGGACTTATGGGCATCATGATTTGATTGAACCCCAAACCCCATTTGAAATTAGAAAATGATGGGATAAAAAGGTGGGATAAAAATTAACACACAAGAAAATATGTCTAGCTACCACCATGGAACTTTTTCAAGTTACATCTCTAAGTAACACAGCTTGGAGCCATAGTCTGCCCATAACTACAGTGAAAGAGAAATGACTTTTCACTTGCACCGACTGTTAGTATTAGAGAGTAAAGCCTTAACAAGAATTTAGGGGCATACGCTTAGGACTAGTGACTGGCCCATACCTAGAGGCTGCTGCTCCTGTTGTGGGGTTTGTCCATCACAAGGAGTTTGCATATGGTACAATTCTTGTAGCAAATCATGTTATACATTGTGGTCCATGGTTCAGAAGGCCCATCCAAACCAGGGATGCAGAACCAAGGGTGCAAATCTATGTATGCTCAGGCAAAAAACCTCAGCAATGTTCAGCATGACTGGCTGGGGCATTTTCTTTTTTCTGGACTAAACATGCCTAGGATCGTGCCTTACATGCTTGGCTCCTACCTCCTTGCATCAAAGGGGAAGAGAAGCAGAGCAGCATATGTTTGGTGCGACCCAGATATTCCTACTTGATTTCTCCAGATAGTGACTGAAAAGGACAGCTGTACTGGGAAAGGTTGAGTTTGGTTGCTATGTTGTGTTTTGAACTGTAATGAACATGAAGATGTGAGAAGAACCATGCTGGATGAGACCAAGGTTCAGTCTGTTCACACAATGGCCGAACAGCTGCCCACACAAACAGGGCATGAGTGTGACAGGGCTCTCCCAGTCCAGCAACTAGTGCACATCAATAGTGCAGCACAGAGACACCAGGATTAGCAGCTAGTGCTATCCTTATCCTGCAGAAAATTGTCCAATCACTACACTTTCAGCCAGTATAGAACAGTACAGAAATAAAATGGCTGATGCCGATGCTGTCCTTGTGGAAGTGAACTGCATAGTTTTACTATATGCTGTATGAAGTACTGTTTGTTGTGGAATTTTTAACATTTTCACTTATTGTTTTTATTTTGCAATGGATGCATTTGTCTGCCAGCTGGACAGAAGTCAGACTGTGTGCTCAAGTAATGAGCTTCTGGCTGTCGGGGAACAAGTTCATTTCCTTGAAGCCAAGGTTGCTGACTTGGAGAAGCAAAGAGAGGCAGTGAGGTTGGCTGATGGGACCTTCGGGGACCAATTAGCAGGGTCCCAACTCCTGGGTGACAGCTCCAGAGCTGTCATGGAAAATGGGTGTTTCAGGGAAGGAGCTGTCATTCTGAGAAAAAGGAAAATGGTCTCTTAAAAGAAACCCATTCCTTGGATGGCAAGCAATTATCGTCTTGCAGCAAGGATGTACATCAGGGGACAGGGCCTGTGGTAGTCGGCGATTCAGTCATTAGACACATAGATAGCTGAATTGTGATGGACATATAGATCACATGGAAAAGTGCCTGCCTAGTATAAAGAATATCACATGCCATTTTCTACTTAGTGTTGGGGTTGAGGCAGGGGCCATGGTCAATATTGACACCAATGACATGGGGAAATGTTGTCATGAGTTCTTAGAAACCACATATAGGTTGCTAGGTAGAAGGCTGAAATGCAGGACTACCAAGAGGATTTTCTCTAAATTACTACCTGTTCCATGAGCAGGGCGAGCTAGGCAGGCACAGCTGAAAAGTCTCAATATGTGAATGAGAAAGTGGTATAGAGAGGAGGGATTCAGATTTGTTAGGCAATGAGAAACATTTTGGGACAAGCCAGACCCATACAAGAAGGACAGCTCTATTTGAACCAAGATTACTGACACATAATATAAAAAAGGTGGCAGAGCAACTTTTAAACGAAACCCTGGGGGAGAGCCAACAGAAGGTGGGAAACATTCTGTTCAGGTGAAATCATCCATAGGGAATGAAGATGGGAAAGTTTCTGAATGCCCAAAGCAGAAGGAAGGGAAAAAATGCAAGCATAAGGCAAAATAGTGCCAAAACCTAAGGAGAATGAAATCAGGAAAGGCAAACAAACAACAAACAAACAAAAGCAGTTGCAATAATGGGTGATTTATTCCCACAATGCCTGAATAAGTGTATGTTCCAATTGTGAAAAAGATGGTAAATTTCTTCATGTCCTAAATGACTTTGGCCTGGAACTGACCAAAGTTGGGGCAATCCTGGATTTAATACTAGATGGGGTAGCCCAGGACCTAGTATGAGATGTAAAAGTTGAACTGACCAAAAACAGTGACTTTCAGATTTAGCTGGAAGTTTCCAAAACAGGCTGACATTTGACTTCAGAAGCTAAAACTTCTCTAAAATAGAAAGTTGAAGTGGAAGTCAAGAAAGTTAAATTTCTCCAAAATGCTTGAAGATTACTTTAGACCACAATAATAGGTGCTTGTATTCTTGTGGTATCTAAGTTAGGAAGGTAATGCAAAGTCCAAGAGGTCATAGCATGCTTAACAAAGACTGTCAAGGTAGCTTACTGAGAGAAGGCATCCTTCAGAAAATGGAAGTCTTGCCCAAGTGAGGAAAACAAAAGAGAGCACAAGCTTGCATAAAGGAGATGCAAGCAGCCAATGAGATGCAAAAGCAAACAAGCACAGAAAAACACAAAAAAATTGAGGAGCATATTGCTAACAAGGAAGGAAGGAAGGAAGGAGCGAGCTAGAGAGGCAGTTCAACCACTGAATTATGATAATGGAGTTAAATGCATACTAGAGGACAAGGACACAGAAGAGAAGCTGAATGGTTCTTTTAATCTGTCTGCACAGCAAAGAATAACAACAGCTACCTGAACGTATGCATCTGAGGAATTAAGGTAGCTAGTGTGACGAAAGATGAAATTCTCAACCTTTCTGACAAACTGAACTTTAATAAATCAGAGACTCATGAGCAAACTTACAGTCATGGAGTAAGATGGAGGATAAGGATATCAATAGTTGCTAGTCCTGATGGCTATGTCCTGCCCTCAGTATCAGAGGCAGTATGCCTGTGTGTACCAGTTGCTGGGAAATGTTGGCAGGAGGGGATGTTCGCACTCATATTCTGACTGTGGGATCCCATGGGCAGCTGGCAGGCCATTCTGTGAACAGAATGCTGGACTAGATGGACCATGGTTCTGATCCAGCATGGCTTTTCTTATGTTCCATCACACATTCTCATTTGGTTCCCTTAAAAAAAAGTCCAAGAATGTGAGGCACTATAGCAGCTTTCCCCAACCAGGTGTTCTCCAATTACTCTACAACTCCCAACATCTACACCCAGCATGGGTACTGTAGTCCAATGCTTCAGGAGGACAACAGGTTGAAGACAGCTTGCTTATACTACAGTTGCTGGGGTGTGTCCCCTATTCAGTACTGTGCTTGGAGAGTAGACAAATCCTGGCTCGAGACAACCACCTGGCTAAACTCCATCAGGTTTTGGCTACTATTATATCATAAAGCAGATTGTGAAAGCCTAACACATTATCTTGTGTCAGTCTCCACACTTCCAATAGGGATCTCCTCACTTATCAAGAAATTAAAGCTGTGGGGTATCAATTAGGTTTTTTAAGTCACAAGCAAGCTTTCCAAATATTAAAAGGAGACTCTTGCATTAAAAATTCCAGGAGTTGTTGAGTGCTGCCAATAAAACGTGTTCCCCTGTCTACATATTTTATTCAATATTGGACAAATGGCAAAGAGCAGAGGGCATATTCTTTGGCAAGATGTAACGTCATGCCGTCCCACCTAATGTCAGGTAGATTTAAAGGGGTGTGATATGTGGAAAGGCACTGCCAATGTGGAGGAGGTGTGGAAACAATATGACACATGCTTTTGGACCGCTCACTCTTTGCGGAGCTGCTTACCAAGTATCTAGGTTCGATTATGATCAATATGAGAGCTCTTCAGACCAGGAAAAGGTCCGATTTGTCCCATCCACAGAGTCAGCTGACATAGTGGAGAGAACAGCAGCCTTTTTGCGGGAGATTGTTAAGAATCGGTCTAGTGCCCATTAGCAATGCTGTGTTTGGGGAATCTCTGCGGGACTGTGTGGATTTATGTAGATTTGTATTATGCCAATAAAGGTTCCTATATTATTAAAAAAAAATTACTACAGTCCGTGGCTGAATCACAAAACGAGAGGTGCCGGAAGGGTTGCGTAGGAAAAATCAATAGAAACTGCTGCCTCGGCCAGTGCGTCAATGCATTCTTTGTAAAACTACTATATAGGAAGGTGGCAGATTTAAACATTGCCGCCCTACAAACTCAAAAGTTCTATTAAAAAACCTAGATCACCTGAGACCTACCACTGCCTTCTCCCTTCTTTCTATCACAATTGTCCTATGATCAGCCGGAACTCTTTTTCCACCGACTAGCACTAAACCCTCAGGCCGGAACTTCTTGAAGCGCGGTCCCAGGAGCAACTCGAGCAACTTTTCTTGCAGGACGGAAGTTGTCCGGTCCATCTCCATGGTTTGCCCCCCCCACGACGGAATTAGGTGAGAAGTCTTTCCTGAAGCGTGCCGGGGCGACTGGCTGAGATGAGAAATGTGCGTGGGGCTCTGTGGCTCTAATGCCTGGGTGGGTCTCTCTCGCGAGTCGAGCGTCGGTCTTTTAGAAGGGGCTGTGTCAGTTTGGACTGGTCCCGATCCATTCCTTTCTGTCTTTGAGCCCTGATCGTACTTCTGTAATTGATGCGGGCTCGGCCTCCCTAGAACCAAAAGAGATAATATGTAAAACGGTGTGTAGCAGCTATATTGGTTCTCCTGCATTTACTCTAGAGTAGGTTTAAGGCCCCCTGCCCTGATTGGAATCCTTGCCTGACTAGGGATTTTTTGAAGATCCGAATCGGATCTTGTCTCTACCTTTACATTAGAATAAAAATGCAGCAACCAAAGAAGACACAGATGCTGAAGTGCACTTAACGCAAAGTCTGTCTGGGTCCTTAGTGCCTTTCTGTTTTCCCAGCAGTTGCTCTACCACTTTAGGGCAGGGTTACTGTGTAGGTCTACTACACCTACATGGTAAGTATATAACTTGGTCGGGGCAGCTTTGGGGAAACTGCCTCTATTTAACTTCTGCTTATTGATCTATTAAAAAGAAACACAGAGTAGAGCAGACCAGGGAAGAAGATCCCTATTCTCAGCAACTCTTTTCCCACTGCTCTTTTCAATCAGAGTTTGTTTTCCCCAAAGATTGTTTTTGCCTCATGGGTAGTGTGGCTGTAGCATCTCTTCAGTTCTGCTATAACTCAGTATAACAAGCCCAGACACTTAAACTGTTTTCATCACATTAACTTAAAGTCTTCAAGAGGAGGCTGTCATTTGCACAGTGAAGAAACATTTAGCAGGGAAGGTTTTTCATGAGGTCACTTAATAAGAGTGAATCAGACATAAGGGGTCCATCTAACCTTATATTTTCTAGTTCAACTTTCTCTGTTTTGGTTGACAACTTCCAGCATTCCTGACAGTTGGCAGTACTGATTGAAATATTGGGCAGTCCAGAAAATCTAGAGGGCACCTTGTGCAGAAAAGCTGGTTTTGTCTAACAAGAATCTACTTTTTCAGATTTGGAGAAATGGTTTCAGAGGTCCAGTAATTGGAACTACTGGAATCTGGGGCCTTTTTCATGCATACTGCCACAGAACTATGGGCTTTTAACTGTTTAATTTTTTTATACCCTTCTGTAATAGAATGAGAAACAAGGGCAGGATGTATCCTTAAACTATCTTTCACACATTCCTGATTATTTTCATTTTAAAATTGTGTACTGCATTTGTCTTCACTGAGTTTAGAAATCCTTTACCCTTGCTGTGAGTATTTATTTATTTATTTATTTATTAAAACATTTTTATGCCGCCCCATTCGCCGAAGCCTCGGGGCGGCTTACAACATAGATAAAACAATAAGTTAAAATATCCATAGAAAATAATCTTAATTAAAGAGTAGGTGATCTCTTGATCTTTTTGATCTCTTGGCATTTGTTGACCAGGTGGAAATTTGCCAAATGCAGATGACCGAAAAGAGTCTAGTTACTAGATTGTTTCTTGAGTAGTGTTTAGTAGCATTTTTCACTTTCTCTTTCATTTCCATGTCTTCTTTTCCATGCTTTGGGGTATTTCTGTCATGTATGCTTTCTGTTCAGTGCCCAACATGCCAACATTATATATAATTGTTTAGTACTAGTAGAAATTAATGGAATTGTTTTTAGGTTTTTCTGATTAGCTCACTGTTAAATTATGTGGGAAGTCTGGGAGGGATATTTCATAATATTTTTTAAAAGCTCTGACATCATGGAAGTACCCAGCACCTTATAAAGGAAAATCCTCTCAATATCTGAACACCCTGATGGCAGGGAGTTAAGCGTTTTGCCTAGCCTTAGTCACCAACCTCAAAAATGTGGTCAACTGCTCCTGGTGGTTCGCTCAGTCAGTTCAGTCTGGGCACTGTATCCAATCAGGGACTAAGGATAACAGCATCAAACCCATTCCCATCTAATTGCTGTTCAGCCAATATACTTTGAACATGCTGTTCCAACAAAGAAGCCCCCACCTGCACATCTTGTCATGTGCCAAACCAGGAAAGCAGGGCTTGCTGGTTTGACCCTGCATTTAAATGCTTTGACTGATTTCCTTGTTACCAAACAGAGAGCAAGGATTGCCCTAAAGTTTTATATTTTTATCCTTTTTTCCTTCCAAGAAACTCAAGGCAGCCTACATGATTATCCTCTTCCTTTCAATCTTAGCTTCACAACAAGAATCCTGTGATGAAGGTTATGATCCCATCCACCTTTGCAGAATGATTATTGCAGCTTCAAAGTTGGAAAGAATGGTGAGACTTGGCTTATCCTGCTCACCAGGCAGCAGTGCAGATTGCTGGATATGACAAGCAAAAAATTAGAAACCTGCTTCTTGGGACTTTGCCAATTGCACCTGTATTTCTTACAAATGAAGAGGTCTGTGAATTGTGTTCTTGCCGTGGCCACCCTCCTTCTACACCATGGTTAGGCAGCTTTTGGCCTTCTAGATGCTTTGGCCTATAATTATCATGAGCTCTAGCCAGCACAGCCATTGTTGCAAGATGATGGAAGTAGTAGACAAAAACATCTTGGAGGACCACATGTGGTTCACTCCTACCTTACATCTGGCAGTGTTCATAGCAGTATGGTGTGAAGGTTGTTATTATTAAATTACATTTACACCCCACCTTTCTTCCTCTTGCAAGGAACCCAAGGTAGCTGGTAAGGTTCCCCTTCACTCCATTTTATTCTCACAGCAACAACCCAGTGAGGTAGGTTAGGCTGGGAGTCCATGACTGAGCCAAAGTGATCCAGCGAGCTTTATGGTTTAGTGGAGACTAGAACTCAGATTTCCCAAGTCTCCCTCCAGCACTCTAACCACTGCTTAGTATCCACATTCTATGGTTAGACTGGAATTCAAGACAACTGGGTTCAAGTCGCAGTCTGCCAATGGGTAACATTGTGTCAGTCACTGATTATCAGGTTCTCATGAGGATGAAATAGAGAGGCTTATGAATGCCACTTTGGGTTCTTTGCAAGAGGAAGACTGATGAAATTTAAATGTAATAATAAAGATATTATGCATTATGTTGGCAAAGTGTATTCAGCTATTATGTGTTTGCTCCTGCTAGATTTTACTGGTGTGGTGTGACTAAAGATGGCAGAGATGCAGATGGATCAGGACCTTGCCAGGCAGCTCTTTTTTGAGGGTGCCACAGTTATAATTTTGAATGTGCCACAAGGAACAGAGTTTGGCATTGACTATAACAGCTGGCAGGTGGGCCCCAAGTTCCGTGGAGTCAAGATGATACCTCCAGGTATTCACTTCCTTCACTACAGCTCTGTTGATAAGCACAATAGAAAAGAAAGTGGTCCTCGCACTGGGTTTTTCTTGAACTTGCAACAGCGTGATGTGCGAGTGTTGCGCTGGGACCAAGTCAAAGAGGAAGTGGACCTCACTCCAGCATCTGAGAATGAGACTGAAGCAATGAGGGCCAACCTCCAAGAGATAGACAAGTTTCTGGGTCCTTATCCATATGAAGCTCTTAAAAAATGGATCTCCCTCAGTAACTTCATTAATGAATTTGTGATACAAAAGCTGCAACCAGAAAGTGGACAGATATGTGCCTTTTCAGAGGTGCTGCCTGTTTTGGCTGGAAAGTATACAGAAGATCGAATTGAACAGAACCTGCCCCCGTATGACACAGCGTGCAAAAGCTATGCAGAAGGCCTTGCTCGGTTGCCTAAAATGCAGGTGAAAGCTGGCACTGAGATCAGATTCACAAAAATACCTAAGCAAATGTACCCTGAAGGTGCTACACCAGAGGAAGTCACCAGACACAGTATGGACCTCAGCTATGCCCTAGAGACAGTTATCAATAAACAATATGCCAGCAATTCCCAGGATGTGCTTGGTGAGTAAACTTGCCTTCACTAAAGTTGCTGACAAACTAATACATGGATGTTACTTTCTTGAAAACATAAAGCCTGAATTGTAATGTAGACATCTGCTTCTGATTAATATGTAATTCCCAAAGCCATTTGCAGGTGTTTGCAATGCTTTTCTCTGTTCTCTGATCAGGTGCAAACAGCTGGCCATTTTTTGTACTCTGGAAAGGATACAGGTACCTTGGCAAGTAGGATAGTTGTAGGTTTCTTCCCAGGCATAGTATTGTGTGCAAGACAATCCATACTATCATGCAGTTCATGATAATATAGTATAAAACAGGAATCTTTTCTACCTCCCAGTCCTCATTAGACAACCAAGTTTGAACAACAAAGGTAGTAGATGAGTTAAGGAACCCAAAAACTTCTCATGTGCAGTATTGGTGACCCCTTGTGGTATAGCCTTGGCATTGCTTTGATGAACATTGTGACATTCATAATTTAATGACTTGTTAGAGACAATCTGCTGGTATTCCTCAGTAGTGGTACCTGAATTATCATTTGTCACCCCTGGAAACAAAGAAAGGTTATACACATACAGTAATGCTTACTATAGAGAACATGTTCTTTAATAACATCCTCCATGTGTCATGGGGTTGATAACTAAAAAGGCAAACTGGAATGACAGTGGCTTCCTTGGAATTATAGTTATTACTAATTTAGCAAAGTTTAATATCTATTTCTGCTAATTTACACACATTAAGAACATTTTGCACTAAAAGTAAATGCAGTAAAAATAATTTAATCAGGTTCACAGAACATTAAGCTTTTCACACATTCTCAGTTTAAGCTATTTCTTCTTTGCTGTTTATCTGTATTATATGCTGACTTCCACAAATCTGCTTGCCAAGAGCAAATACTGCAGGCTGTTTTGTGAGAAGGATGGCCTACAGCTCTTGACAGTAAGAAAGAGACAACATATCTCCTGCTTTTTCTTCTACACAGCAGAAATATGAGAAATCTCTGCCTCTCCCTCAAGCACTCTACACATGCCTGGGTGCAGTGGGGTGATTTGGACAAACATAGACATTTGCTAGTACGCTCATTCAGTATTTGTGGTTCCCTGTTCATATGGTTTATTGCTTGCTTGGATCCCAGGAGACAGTGTTAAAAGCATGTTTGTAGTTGCCAAAGTGACAGAACAAAATGGCTTCCCTGCAAGATGTGTCTTCTCATTGTGCTGGCCAGTGCTGTTGCATTTGCCTCTTCTGGCCTTTTTATTTAAACATCATTTTAATTGTTAAAACATATGATCTGGCCAGGGCAACTTCTTCTTCCTTCTCTTTTCTCCTCCTATACTATTTATTTACTTATTTTATACTGATAATTTTAATTTTATATTTGTATCTCAGTGTATTTTTTGTATTTTTGTATTTAATGGTAATTTATTATGTTCTTTTCTATTTCAATGTATTTTATTGTGTTGTAAGCCGCCCCGAGGTTTCGGCAAGGGGAGGCATAGAAATGTTATAATAATAATAACAACAACAACAACAACAACAACAGTAATAATAATGTACCACAGATTGGCAATAATTAAAAAAATACCTGGCTTGTTCTTAACTCTTTATTTTCTGCAGCCAGACCACCAGCAGCTGTCTCACTGAAAATTAGTTGGCAAGGCAGTGATTATTTGACTCTCTTAGATAAGTTCTCTGAAGCACAAAGTAGTAACAGTTTTTCTTTTGTCTCTGTTACATTAAAAAAGGAAAGGAAGAGAATGGGCCAGTGCATGGAATAGCTTCTGCATATGGACAAACCAATGTATCACTCTCAGCTGAGTGTCTCCTGTAATTTATTTGTTTGTAGTTCTTTGATCCATCTTTTTCATTTAGCACACACATTACTTTTGTAGCATGGAGGTTAGTCTGGTATAACAGCTTTGAACCAACCAGGAAAGAGCTAGTCTGGCCTTAGTTAGCCATACTCTAGTAGCATATTGGGTAGAGTATTGTAAAATGCTATATATGATACTACTTTTGAAGGCAGGAACTGTTTGGAAATGGCAGTTAATTGGAAGATATCCACTAGATTACTTACCGAGACTGGGTCTTATAATTATATCAATGTGCCTACTATTTTGGCTCCCAATTCATTGCCAGACCAAATTCAGAGTTCTGGTTTGACATAAAGTCCATCTCAGTTTACAGCCAGGTTGCTTGAAGGCACATTAGTCTCTACCTTTGGTAGAGCTCCACTTGCATGTGCCCCCACTGTCTGAAGTGAGACAGGTAGCTACCAGAAAAGCACCTTGACCAGTGGTGACCCCACTGTGGGAGAGATTGACCAGCCATCTATCTTACTGTACTTTCAGTGCTATGCAAAGACCATTATTATTTTCCATGCCTCTAAGATAAAATGGTAATTCTAATGAATGTTCTGTGCTGTGTGTTCTTGCTTTCCTTTACATGTGCACATGTACTTTTTTCCTATTGCGAATTGCCCTGGGAATATAATTGAGGGGCGCTGTAAAACTACTTTAAGGAAATAAACAACAAAAGTTCTGTAGTCTTCTGACATTTCACCATAACTGAAGCTTTCTTTCTTGGTCTGTTCTTACATTTTCATGATGGGATCTTTCCAGGGGAATTGCAGTTTGCCTTCATCTGCTTCCTGATTGGGAACGTATATGATGCATTTGAGCACTGGAAAAAACTGCTGAATCTCTTATGCAGGTCAGAGGATGCCATAGCAAAGCATCAAGCCTTGTTCAGCAACCTCATTTCTGTCCTTTATCATCAGCTCAGTGAAATCCCAGCGGACTTCTTTGTGGACATAGTCTCCCAAGACAACTTTTTAACCAGCACCTTACAGGTAAGGGAGCTACTTCTGGTGTTGTATAGGTTAAGGAGCAATAGCATGAAGAATTTTCCCAAGTATTATATGGATGTGTAAAATAAAACGTCAGCTTAAGCATTGACTCTCACCCACAGAAATGGGTAGTTTTTGCCCCAATAGCATATTAAACCAAAATTTTAAAAGCAAAGCAAAATAAAACAACAACAAAAAGATCTTAGTTAAAATAAAAATTAAGGTTTGTCTTGGGCCAGAACTAGTTCTGATGGTGATAATGTTTTTGCCTTCAACAGTGTGCCACATTCTCTTTTCTTTTATAAATGTTTTGTTAATTGAATATATGACACAACACAGTCACATGCATTTTCTGCCTCAGTTCCACATTATTCTCTGTTACAAGGCAAGGAGGCTGGGAAATGAATTATACATGATTGCACATTTCTTTAATTATGCATGGAGGTAAGGATGAGGTGAGGCATAGGGTTGCCCCTTTCAGCCAGTAGTGTTATAACTGCAGTTGCGGCTACAGCCCATCTTACTGAGGTTTGTTTTTTAAAGCAGGAAACTCCTTATTAAATAGTACTGGAAATCTTTATTATAAGCAGCACCTTGGGTTGCTTGTAAGCATTCTTCATGCACTACTGAAGAATTTAAACATACTTCTATAGTGGGATTACAGTTTGGAAATCTTGGTAGCTATGCATTTATTATTTCTATACCATTCTGGAAGCATGAGATAGATACAAATTAAAGTGCTTTGTGGGAGGAGCAGACTCACTGGTCTTTCCCTTTACAGGGTTCTCTACTAAATCATATGGTGGGATCATGTAGTTGTCATTGGAGTTGAAAAAGGTCATAGTGCAGAATATTTCCATACTACCAGAACAGAACATGAGGGTTCCCAAATCAGTTGTTACTCCACAACTTTGAAAGAGTGATCAACATGTCTTAATGAAAGTGATCAGTGAAACAGCAACACACAACACTCACACCTCTCTTTTGTTTTTTGTAAATCTAGAGTGTAGCTTACTGGATAATCCTTCACTGTTCTCACATCAGTGGCATAGTAAATGTTTGCTGTAAACTATAGCAGCAGAGGGATGTACCACATCCAATTCAAATTATTCCTGTATAAAATTACTGCATATTCCCCTATCGATTTGTTGTAGTTGCTTTTTGAATGGTGATGTTGACAGCTGCCTTGAATATGCTATCGGTAAGGCAGGATCCAACCTTAAAAATTATATACAACCCCATGTCTAATGTAGCTCAGATGTCTAACTTTTGCTTGAACATCTCCAGTGAAGATTATGTCACATGTTCTGAGGCAGCTTAATTTCTCCTTTTTATTTATTTGGGCTATTTTCCTGACAAATTCTTTGTAGTAATGATTATAAAATAGCTGCTCAGTGTTTCAACAGAATGAACCAAAAGACATGCTACATTTTTGTGTGGTGGATGAATACTGCTTTATTGATGAGGTCCCCTGTCCTAATTCTTGTTACAGGGCTATTCTTCATTGTATATTGTTATAGCTGGTTTTTTGTTTGTTTGTTTTGTTTTAAGATGTTTGTATTGTTGATAAAATTTTACGGAATGCTATTGTACTCTTTTTATTGAATGATGTGAACTGTCCAGAGAGCTTCAGCAATTGGGTGGTATAGAAGTGAAATAAACGAATTCCTGAAAAATAATCTTGGAACAATGCTTGAAAGCATGTGATTTTAAAATAATGGGCCAATATCCAAAGATGCATGTGTGATGACTTTCCATGCATGTGCAGAAGACTCACCACCTTAACACCATTTCTATCTTTTCATGTTTCGATCAGTGCTACTTCAGAATCCATCAACAGTAAGGACCAGCTTTTTGAGTAGGGGCTTTAGTAGGAAAGGGTTCTGAAAGTTGTAGTGTATTAATGAAGGATTGAGTATGGCCTTTTGGATCTTGGGCATTGCATTTAGCTATTCTGTGTTGTTCATTCTGGACATTGCTCCAACACTTTTGTCAACAAATTGAAATTCATTGAAGCTATATAATAATTGTAGATTACTTCATTACAGCTTTCAGCTGAATAGAAGCAGTACATTTTTTCCAGACAGCTGGAGGAGACACATCTAGCCTGCTTTATGACTGTTATAAACAAGTGTTACTGACAGCAGGTGGTGGAAGACTACTGCAGTATGCCATTAAGAACACAGTCCTAAGGGATTGCCTCTTGATAGGAGCCAGGCAGGGCAGGAGGAGGAAGATGGAGGCTCAAACACCTTCAGTTCCTTTGTTTCTTTCTTCTTGGTTTGATTAACTACCATTTTATAGTCAGAGTGTGCATCAGAGATTTGTACCCTGTTTTCCTTTCAGGAAAAATGTCACACATGACAGCTTTAGTATCCTGGGAATCCTGGCATCTCCCTTTTTCCCTGTTACCCACCATCCATCCCCTTTCCCCTCTTCCCAAGTTTGTCTGAGGCCACCACTGTGATCTTCAAAAATCAGCCTGTGCAGAGTGTACATCAGCAAGGGAGAGAGGATATGATCCAATCTCACATGTCCCCTCCAAAATCTTAACAGCATCTACCGCCTTGGGACAGATGGTCTGCCTCTTCATGTCCCTTGGATGCTCTTCCAGGGAGCATAAGATTGTTCTGTCACTAAGTATATATTTGTTTATCTGGAAGACCACATATATTGTTAGCTTGCTGTTGTGTCCATATGTTGGCTTGGTTAAAAGCTTTTTAAGAATAACTCAGTAGAAGACCTATTTAATATCTTACCCATTCCTTATGCTGTCATTTTAAACCAGACAAATGCTTCCAGCAAAATACTGCTGTATCTCAAATAATGTGGTGACTTGGACTACTGAGATCTAACTCTGGATACCTGATTAACTACGAGAATCACTGGGTGACCATGGCCATTCCCTTTTTATCAATCTACTTTGCAGGGTGTCTGTGTAAATAAAGCAAGGCTTCTCTCATGTACACAGCTATGTCATCTTTGGAGAAAAAGCAGGATATATATGTTAATCACATTGCAGCAGAAGAAAGTTTTTTACATATTTGCTCACAAGCAAGGTAATTCAAGTCACCTGTGTACTTTTTTTGTACACACTGTTTCTACACCACCAGTGAGTCTTTAATTGACTTCCTTCTTCTCATGTGATGTATATAAATGCTACTGACCTAAAATGTTAAACAGGATGATCTATTGCACCCATGTACCACCAGTGGACAGCTGATTGGCCTTCTTGTGAACAGTATGCTGAACTCAATGGACACTTCTTCTAGTCCAAAATATGTTCTTATGGGAATTATTTGTAAAGCACTCCCATGGCTTAAAATATAACATGGGAATGTGTGTCAGGTTTTTGGTGCTCACTGAAGCCTGGGTGGTGTTACATTTCTGAATGTTAAGAACAAATTCTTCTCAAATTGGATTCCTGCTGAACCATTTCCTAGTTCTTCCTTGTGGTGACATTCCACTTTTTACTACTTTATTGATGGCCCAAGCAGAGAGCTTGCTGGATGTCATTGTGTTAAAAGTGTGATTGCATTTGGCAAATTGACAGAGTAAAAATGACTCTACTACACAATATGTCTTCTCACCATGCTAGTTAAAACTGTTTTACTATTTTCGACATGGGTGTGAACTGTTTATTCCATTCTATTCCAATGCTGCCCCATAACCCAAAGGTTCTATGGACATCTTACAAATGGAGTGAGCACAAAATATTTAACCAAGCTTTAGTTGAAGCATTTTTGTGATAATGATGCTTTAGTCTCACCTGGAAAAACTTGGTGCCATGAAATTTGAAATTTTGGCCAAAGAAGAGTATATTGTTAGCAATGTTGCTATATCAATTGAAACAAGATGTAAGTTTTATTTTAGTAAATGATAAACTCGGGTGTGGATTGGTGTTTGCTTGTTTGGTTTTTGAAAATTAAAGTTTATGATAGATATAGGTGACTGAAAATAGAGGTTTGTCCAGATTGCTAGGAGGGCAAGAGAGGGAAGTATAGGTAACACTGCAATTCTATGCACATTTAGACAGAAAAAGTCTTACAGCTCCCAGCAACATGGACTGTTCTGTCTAGAAGTATTTAAAATCATGTCCCAAATCATACATGGTAGGGTTCTACTCATGAAGGAGTTCTACTCAGTCATGGCACAGCACCTTCCCTCCTCAAACACTGAAATCTCTTAGCTTTTTACAGATATTGCCTGCATGTTTTTAAACATATCTCCATAACCATAAGAAACTTGTTTTTAAAATCATGATAAATCATTTTGTTACACAGTCACATCACTGCTACATTTAATCTTTTGTGGCAAAAAAGTAAAATGAACAAAACAAGATTATTTGTGTTATGTAATAATGGACAAATCCTGCAGCAGTTCTTACATTTTCACATGCACAAAACAATTAACCTGGCCTAGTAGGCAGAAAGATGGTTGCATAACTTTTTGATATTGTAGCAGTACCTAGCTGATTTTCTTCATCTAAAAAACCATCAGCTGGGCTGTAACCAACCGTAACTTTGTTTATATTCTACACTGCTGGTGAAGGAAATGAAGCAAAATCATGGTTTTCTTTTTTCTAATGTTAGAATTACTTAATCATGCAATGATTTTAGTTTGATTAAGCACATCACATTATGATAAACAAGGGAAAATGATGGTCATGCACAAATCAGTGAACCTCACAGTTAATTTTCAGTTTGTACTATCGCTGGCTGTATGTCCTTTTCTGCTTCCCTTTCCTTTCCCCTCCCCTAAGGGTTCTTCATCTTTTACAAGTACTAGTCTTTACTTGATCCTGCAGTGAAAATGACTTTGCTTTTGGTCATTGGTCCGTTGCCTTGGAAATGAATTACATGCAACAAATTTAGCATAGCAGCCAAAGAGATTAGCTTAATGATCAAAGTTCTTGTTTAATCAAACATGTATGTGATGGATCAAAAATGCCAAAAGAAAAACTCCATTGTTTGAAAAGTGAATTGATTTGTACATAAGACATGAAAAGTCCCTTTAGGAATAAGTGTTGAGTGTAAAGATCAAATATTGATATAATCAATCTTAATAGTTGATAAGGAACTTTTTGATATTTTCTAAAATAAGGTTTCTGCTCACCTAATTAATCAGGTAGCTGATCCTTTTAGAAAGGTTACTTATTTTTAATTAAACTGCTTACAAAAATTGTGGAGGGCAGATGCCATCTTAGATGCATTTCTTCTCATCCTCCTCTCTTTAACTAGAGAAAGTTTCTGTAAGATTGTGCCTTGCTGTGTGTGACAAGTTTCCTTGGCTCAGCACTGCCACGGAATTTCATGGCAAGGAACTGCATGCAGGTGAATGGGTAGGTTGGCAGAGGAGAAATGGATCTCTGCATTGCTCCTTCAGCTTGTTTGGTTTCCAGGCTGATCATGGAGGAAAGGAAACTACTTTCTCCAAGCTTGGCACAAAAATGCAGTGGGCTGGGGGAAGAGGAATGGATTATTTCCTCCATTTTCCGCCAGCCTGCTTGGTGGAAGGCTCTGTTTTGTCTTCTGTTCTTACTATGAGGTAAGTAGCCTGTGTTTCCACAGTTGCTACATCAGAGGGAAGTGTGAAAACACAAGTTGCTTCCCTCTTCGCAGGCTAACAAAAATAATCAGGCCACTAACTTTTGCCTGTTTATTTACAATGCTGCATGTATGATGCATCATCTAAAAAAGTTTTCTGCTATTTTATTGATAATGAATTCACAAATATTTTTTGAATTGCATGACAGATCTACTTATTTCAGTAACTTGTTCCATCATGTAGGAGTAGTGTTGAAATGGGTATGGTGTGAGATTTTATATTGATCTTATTTGTATTTATTGTATCTAATCTTATTTCTTCTTGCGCAGAATAAGGTGACTAACATGGTCCTTCTCCTTCCCATTTTATCCCCACAACAACCCTGTGAAATAGAATAGATTAAGAGTCAGGAAAAGTCACCTAGTGAGTCTTATGGCCGAGTGAGCTCTAAAACATAAATTATTATTTATTTCATTTCTGTACCACCCAATAGCTGAAGGTCCATGGCTTGTTTACAACAGTTAATAAAAATAAAGAAATAAAATACCATATTTTTTCCAAAATATAAGGGCATTTAAAAATTAAACCATCTAAAACAATATCATTGTATTATCTCCTAGTCAAAAACGCTGGCCACTGTTCTACACTGGCTATCTTTTAGTTTGAGTTTGTTAGTTTCTATACAGTACAAGACTTATAAGACCCATTTTCTTTCTGCATTAGATATGAATTATTAATAATTGGGCATGGTTTGGCTCAGTTGTTTCTTCAAGTCAGAACACAAATCTTTCAACCATGTTGTGAATCAGTTTGTATGGATAGTAGCAGGACTGCTTAATAATGTATCAAGTGCCTTTGGGAGTATATTAGGATGTGTTTTGTACCCTTGTCATTTTCTCCCTGGTTAGCATATTTTCTGTGACTGTATTTTTATCAGAGCTCACCTGTCCAACATTCTCCTTTCATTAAAATCCTGAAAAAGAAGGCAGCAATAACTCAGTTTGTTTGCCTAGGGGTATGTTTTGCTGAAATGAAGAAATGGGAGCTTGGGCATCTTTACTTTGCTATGAAGTTGTCTCTTCTCCTGCAACCAACACGAATTGCTGTGCTTTGATAACTGACTACTGGGATTCTCGTTTGAAGGAGATGGATCTTTGACTAAAGCTCATTGATACATGCTTAATGTCACCATGAGAACTTAGGTTCTTTGATTAAACCACTACCGGTGTCTTCTTCAGGAGACATTGCACCATCTGTCTAGACCGTTGTGTTAACTAACTTTTGTATTTTTTTCTAGGTATTCTTCTCTTACACCTGCAGTCCAGGTGTTGACAGGAGTCTAAGGAAGAAGGCAGAGCGATTTAAAGCCCATCTAACCAAGAAATTCAAGTGGGACTTTGAGGCAGAGCCAGAGGACTGTGCTCCAGTAGTTGTGGAGCTGCCAGAAGGGGTGCTTGCGGACTGAATGAGCATTGTCTCCTCTCTGTCTTTTGCATTCTCATACCGCCCTTGGTTCTCTGGTCAGTTAATCAATGCATAATTCATGTTCTACAGTTCTGATTCATGATTCCTTCATTGAGACCAAACTGAAAAAATCTAGCAAAAGAGCATATCTTGTTCCTGCTGGAAAATAGCATTCTGGAAAAATGAGGATTAGATTACTTGTGGTCTGCATACCAAATTGAGTCACACTGTTCTCCAAAGCCTTGCTCTGGCTTAGTTCTTTTGTTACTGCAATCCTCATGTAAATTTACCAGAGAGTTAGTCCCATTGAGCACAATGGGACTTTCTGTTTTATGAGCAGGTGTGACTTATGATGGACTTCTGTTTGTTGACAGCCTAATTTGAGACAATAGGTTTTTGCTCTTGGTTTGCTTATTCTTTAGTATCACACTATATAAGTGGGAAGGTGGTAAGCCTGATTGGTCTTGTACTTGGAAAGTTGTGCATCATCTTCTAGCACATGCTTGAGCTGAACAAAGCTGAACAGAAAAATCTCATAAGCACTGTAAATGGAGTTAGCCCACACAACTGAAGCTTGTCACTCATTGTAAATCTTCAAGGTTTGCTTTTATTGTTATCCTCCCTGCTAGAGCTTTAGGATGTCATATTCAATTATGATGTCTCCACCTATTTCCTGAGCACTGCTAAAGGAAGCAAATGTGAAGAAAAAGAGACATTTCATTTTTAATCCAGGGGGCTATCTAAACCATACTAAAAAGTGTTAATTCAGGGTTCTTATTTCTTTTTACTTGCATCCTTTCTCAGGGTAGCAAAGACTTTTGGTTACTTCAGAGTAATGGACGTGCTGTAGCCTGCAGCAAGCACACAACTTGAATGCTTTCTCTGGGGTGCAAGATACTGCTGAATTTTTCAAACAAGGATCTCTACCCTGTAGGGATTTAGCTGTTAGTTTTGCTCATTCCTTTGTAGGCTCTTAGGCTCCGTCAGGTATTGATAGTGTATCCAACAAAAGAACTACATTAACGTCAATAGGCAATATATCTTTCTGTATTAGGTTTCCTTTCAAAGTATCCCTAAAATCTTTTGTATGTGAAATAGTTTGGCAAAGATGTGTGTTTGGTTACTGTTAATGCTGCTGTGTGGAAGGTGCAACACTGTTTATGATGCTTACCACCTTGCTCCTGCCCAGTCACTAGAAATAGTGTTCAAGTGCTATTAAACTTTTGATATGTTTACCGTTGTTAGCTGCAGAGAACATGAGTTTATGCCCCATATATGTGCCCCATATATATGCAAAACCAGTCACAGAAATCAGATATAGAAGATTAGCTGACCTTAAACCAGGACAACCTACCTTTACATTGCACATGTGTGAACCTTCAGTCTTAATGCTAAACCAGTGTGATGTAGTGGTTAGAATGTTGGACTGAGGATCAGGAGGCCTGCGTTCTAGTGCCCACTCAGCCATGAAACTCATTGGGAGTCTTTGGGTTAATCACTGACTTTCAGCCTGGCCTACCTCACAGGGTTGCTATTGTGAGGAAAATGGAGAAGAAGAGAACCTTGTAACACCTCTTGGATTCGTTCCAAAGGGAAGAAAGGTGGGATATAAATGTAATAGTAATGAACCAGAGTTTAACATTTTGTCAACAGACCTGCTTCCCTCTCTTCTGACATGGCTTCAAGAAGAAGAACAAAAACTCAAGCCCCTGAAATTGTGGCTAGCAGATATATCTGAATTAGAACAAACTGGTTAGCCTTCATGGATCACTGCCTTGTCATGGTGAAGGGGCTTGCATAGCTCACTGAAGCTATGAGCTATGCCATGCAGGGCCACCCAAGATGGACAGGTCGTAGCAGAGAGCTCTGACAAAATGTGATCCACTGGAGAAGGAAATGGCAACCTACTCCAGTATCTTTGCCATGGAAACCCCATGGACAGTACCAAAAGGCATAAAGATAGGACGCGGGAAGATGAGCCCCTCAGGTCAGAAGGTGTCCAATATGCTACTGGGGAAGAGCAGAGGGCTAGTACTAGTAGCGCCAGAAAGAATGAAGTGACTGGGTCAAAGCCGAAAGGACACTCAGTTGCGGATGTATCTGGTG